>NW_010309989.1:0-64904 GCF_000700745.2 Antrostomus carolinensis | reverse complement strand
TTTATAGTAATTGCCTAACAATTGTAAATTGCTTTTATCTTATTAAAAACCATTTGTGGTACTCAGTTCCATAAATGAATAACTTAATTACACAAAAAGTATTTCCATTATACTCCTTAATTTTAATTTCAGCAGTGGATAGAGCCTGCCTAGTTACTATCGAATATGAGCATTATTAACATACACAGACATACAAACACGCAAAAAGGTAATAAACTGTCGATATGAAACATATTTAGGTTACAGATAGTAATATATTATGTCACTTTCCGAGAATCACTTGACCCTATAGTGGCCTATTATCTCAACAAGCTTCCTTACCTGGCACTTGATTTCCAAAATGCCATTTTGAGGATGACTGTTTACCTCCCAGAACTGTCATCCAGACGTAAACAAGCAACACAGTTCTGATCTAGGTTTAGGCAAATGGATGTACCTGATTTCAGTCCAGGTCCTCTGTAGAAATCTTAAAATTGTAATTAACGTTGCATCTTTACAGTTGTTTGAACACTCAGAAAAGAAATGCCAGATGTAGTGTTGTGGAACTCAGTGTGAAACCTCTGTGTCTCTGTCTTATGCATGACCATGGTTTTCCTGGATAATCAGTGACTCAAGGGCTGATCCTATCAAAAGGGAAAAGGCCATGCTCCCTTCCCCTCACTCAGCTAAAAGTTCTTACATCCTACTCCAAGCTATGCACTTCTGCTTCTATCTTTGTGCTAGCACAATTATTTTGATGAAAATTTGTTTGGGAAAGTATCAGCCAAGGACCTTGCTCTCCCTCTTCCTGTACAAGCATTTGGTTATTGCACACAAAGCTAGCCTCACTTTCTTTGTTTCATTAGGCATTGTCAAAGGAGACCAGATGATAACATTTTGGTATGCTTCCTATGGAGCATCTATTTACAGGAACTTGTTATTCCTTTGGAGACACTTACACATAGAGTTGTGAATTTTACACCCATTCACTGTACTCATGCTGGTCAGTATCTTTTATGCTTAAGGATTGCTAGACTTTTTGCAAGTCTATGGATGTTCCTGTTTTTCCTCTATTAATCATGAAATATGTATAAGCTTCCAGCTCTGGTATCTTTCCTCCTTACAGATAGCATAACTGAGATTTAAACTTCAATGGGAAGATCTGCATCAGAAAACATTATTTCCACATTCAAACTTTCAATAAAATTTTACCTCCCTGAGCTGTGCCAGTGTCTTTAAAAGATAATCAAAATAAAGTGTTTCCTCCTGAACATACTGATAAAAATGTGCACGTTGTGGTGCATCTATTAATTGGTGTTTAAGTGCATGTGAAATCAAGAATGTTATTTAAGTATTAGGCAGCATTAGCTTCCCAATACTGGGAAAATGAGGTAACATAACATCTCTAGACAACCTATAATGTTCTGTAACATTTGGAGAACATCTTACATCCGTTATTCATTTAATACCTCTGTCAGTTGGTTATATTATGAAGTGTTCTGGAGTGATTACATTACAGTTACCATAAGAAATAAAGCAATTGTCTGATTGATTCAGCTTATCTTTAATAGAGAAACCAGGGTGTGCTAATGGTACTGCTGCCAGGCTGAAATTCTACCAGACTGTTATGGGTATCTATTCATTTTTCATACCTAACTCATTTGATAACTTAAACTACCATTGTATTCTTAGTCAAATTGTTTCCTATTTGCTAGCAATCAATAGTTGTGGTTAAAAAAAAATAAAAATACTGGGATAAATTTTTATTACCTGATAAAAGCAAGGGAGGATTTTTGTCATAGAGAACCTCTCACCAAACTATAATTGTGTAATATTTCCAGGACTGGACAAAGGAATAAGGCTAATAAATATATTTGTAATTAAGTATTTATTAAAAACTACACAAAGTAGATAAATATGTATTACAGGAGAATATGAGGAGAGTTTTATTATTCTGTCCTGAGTACTTACATGTATTTGAAGTGTTACAAATGGGACCTTGTAAAAATGACCATTCTCCAAGATGTAATGGTATCTCAGTTTCTCATTAGTATTACATTATTCACTTCAGCTTTAGGGGAAAAAAAAAAAAAAAACAAAAACCAAAAAACAAACAAACAAAAAAAAACACCAAACCCAACCAAAAAAAAAAACACCAAACCCAACCAAAAAACAAAAGCCCCCTGAAAGGTGAACAAGAAGATTTCAGGAAGTTTAACAAATTAATTTTAGGAAACTAACATGCTCATCATACTTAAGAAAGGGTAATTTGTTGTTACTATTATAAAATATAACCTTAAATTTGTAGGCAGAATACACAGTGAACAAGAAAATACTCAAGAAAGAATAGAATACATGGCAAAAATAATCAGAACACAAACTGAATGTTTAATCAGAAAAATAATTCAGATATTAAGAAAAGCTTCTTGATGTTTTTGAAACCCATTCTTGAAACCAGTAAATATTAAAAGTCATGCTATTTTACTGGTTTTAGTTAAATTTCTTCACAGTAGCTCATATAGTATTGTGTTTTGCATTTGTGAGCAAAACAGTTTTGATAATACACCAATGTTTTCTCTATGGCTGAGTAGTGCTTACACAGCATCAGGGCCTTCTCTGCTTCTCACTCTGTCCTACCAGTGAGTAGGCTGGGAGTGGGGAAGTTCCCAAGAAGTTGGGAGGAGACACAGCCAGGATCACTGACCCCAACTGACCAAAGGGATATCCAATACCATAAGATGTCATGCTCAGAAATAAAAGGTTGGGGAAGAAAGAGGAGGGGGGGATGTTCAGAGTCACAACATTAGACTTCCCAAGTAACCACTACATGTGGTGGAGCCCTGCTTTTCTGGAGATGGCTGGACACCTGCCTGCTCATGGGAAATAGTGGAAGAATTCCTCATTTTGTTTTGCTTGTGTGCACGGCTTTTGCTTTACCTATTAAACTGTCTTTGTGTCAAGCCATGAGTTTTCTCACTTTTACCCTTCTGATTCTCATCGCCATCCTACTGGATAGAGGAGTGAGCGAGCATCTGTGTGATGTTTAGCTGCCTACCTGGGTTAACAGGTACCTATATATTTATATATTTAACTATCCTTTTATGTACATATATTTTTAAAAATTTTGTAATATTTATTGGTTCCTTGCATTCCTTTTATTTAATGCCATGACATGCCTCATACACATCCTCAGACTTCTAGTACTTCAGATACTCAAGAAGAAAATACTTATATATGTACAAAAGAAGAGATAGTCTGTTAATGCAAATTAATATATATTCAAAGTTAATATTATAAAAAGTGGAGACTCTAAAGAATAGACAAATAGAAGATATTTGCATTCATGCATCTTCTACACACACATTTCTCCTAAGTGGTGACTTTAACATGATTCACCTAGGGATGGGATTTGTCTCATTTAGCTTAGACATATTAAGGTAGATGTGTATATCCTATCTAGTGATCTCATGTTCTCTTCATAACCAACAGAGAAAAAGAAAAAAAGGTAGATTCAGAGACCAATTCATCTAATCTCAAAAGAGGTTTTTAAATAGATCAGACAAATTAAAATGCAGAATTGCCTCCTTCTCACTGTCAACTACATAAAGTGTCCTCTGTGACTATCTCAGACATGGCAGCATCTACACTTAGCTAAGATGAATCCCATGTGAGGAAACAGAAGCAAAGGGAAAAAAAGGTAAGAGAAAAATAAACGAAACTGTTAATAAAACCATTTTTTATTATTTTTTCCCCTTTTCTCTCTTTTTTTTTCCCTTTGCTTTTTTATCTTTGTTTTAAGATACCTGGAAGACAAACTATTAAAATTAAACAAATAAATAAATTGAAAACACACTTAGACCAATGGTTGTAACTATATTGGCTACAAAATACAGTAAGTAAAATGCTAATAGGTCTCTCTGGGTTTCAGCATTGTGGTCTTGTTGCCTTATTCTTCCCCCAATGAGCAGAGCTCATCCATTTAATGCTTCATAAGTACAAATGTTCTTCTTTATTTGATTGTTAAGGAAGAGAGATATATATATATATATATATGTTCTAAAAGTTCCTCATTGCAAGTTATATAGCATTATGTACTATGTATGTTGTTACACCTTAACCTTACCAATATATGTTCATCAGCTGGGTTTCCAGTGTAGATAGTGGTTGATTTCATAAGTCAAAACAACTTTGCTTCCTCTTTTTACAGTGTTAAAAATACATTATAAATGAAATGACTCGGAGGACTCTGTTCTGTTTAGACAAGGTGGGAGTGATTCTTCAATTCTAATTTAATTTAATTTCATCCTAAAAAAACTTAAAAAATGAATTATTTGGGGTTTGCGTTTTTTTCAATCCTTTATGGAATTTATATTCTGAAGATGGGTAACTCAAAAAGACAGAATCTTAAACTACATTTTTATGTATTTATATATATGTAAATACACAAACACAAAAGGTATGCAGAAAAAAATTATTCTGCAGTATTATGCTGTTCATTAGGAACAGATCATATTATGTTATAGGAAATTTTCTGTTGTACTGTTCCTTTATTACTACGAATCTTGTCAAAGACAATGGTCTTTGCCACCAGACTTAGAAATTTTGGCAAGAATTTGTGTTATATTAAGAAAACCTAAAATTTTAAGATGTATTTTCTCAAATAATTTTCAATAATTTTCTTCAAGCAATTTACTAGCTAGAAGTTCTCTCCCTTCAGCTATATAGATATAAAAAAATATTAATGTCAAAATATTTTTTAAAGACCTTTAATAAATGCCATAATTCTACCAGCCAGGAAAAAATTTCCAGAAAAAAACCAACCAAACAACTTTGTTAGATAGTGGAAGAAAACCATTTAACCAAAATAACTGAGTAAATGTCACCATGTAGCAAAAACATGAGTACATTATCATAATTAGAATTCTCAGACATTTATTATGTTTTAAAAATATGTTAGTATTAAGTTTTTATATGTATTTGGTGCCAATTATATTCATTATAGAAATAGCTGTAGGAAGAGAACTAAATCCATAGTGCCTATATGAAGATATGCATACGGAAGTGTTACTTCTACAATTCAAATGGAAAGTAAGAAACAATCTGACTTTTCCTGCTTATAGCATGTGCTGAATTGATATCCCACAATTCAAAGTAAATTCACAATTTAATTTAAAAAAAGATAAATATAAAATATCTTTCTAAATATCCACAAATCCGCACTGGAATTCTGAAATGGGTCTCATTATAATGTATTAGAATTTGGGAGGGTGGGAGCAGTTCTGAGAAATGAGACTTTTTAGCTCTTCCATAACCTTTCCGTTGTTATGTATCTCTTGGAACACAATTTTACTCAAAAAGACAAACACAATCATATTGTCAAATTGGGGAAATAATACTCCCATGACTTGCCAAAAGACAGTATGTTGCAAAGGCATCAGGAAATCAATTATAGCAATAATATTAGTACATCCACCGCAGTTAATTCTGTGGAAAAAAAAACATATTATATGGGGGGAAAACACAACAAAAAAAAACCACAAAAAAAGCCTAGGGAATGTTCATACCCATAAGGCAATGGTGGGAGAGGGCTCAGTTACACAGCAGCAAGATATAATCTCCAGGCTTATTTTAATATATTGTGACTACCTCTAGTATATTTTATGTAGGTCACTGACAGAAAAAAATGTTGTGATTTCTATGTAATTTATAAGTCTTTTTGTCAAAGCTCTCATATATAGACATACATTTACAATTAAAAAAAAATAATCCTGTAGTTTAGTAGGGGTTGAATAGCATATCAGTATCATATTTTTATCAGGGATCTAACAGCCCTGTAATACTTCCCCTTCCATTAAAAAGACTAATGAATATACGTTGCAACACGGTTCCAGCTGCATGCTTTTTCCAGCTCAGCTGTGGATCAGCTCCCTGTTGCTGAAGTGGAAAAAATTCCTCCTCACTGTGGTGATCACCACTGATCACCAGTAGTGATCTCTCACTACTGAGGAATTGAAGAAACTTCTATTTATTCCCTATTATTAAATGTTAATTTGTACTAAGCATAAATATTTAGATGTTTTTATTATGTTTGATAAAATTCCTTCCACTTTTCTCCTTCTGTATGACACATTAGTGAGCCTTGAAGGACATTCCCTGAATGAATAACTAACATTATTTTCCCTTTCAAAATGCTTAGCAAATTTGATATATTAAAGTGAAAAGTACCCCTGAAAACAGATTACTCTGAAACCATTCATTTCCTGCATTTTAGTTTTCAGAGGCACATCTCCAAGAAAAAACTTTCTACACTGTTCTTTATCAGGTATCCTAAATACTCTCAAAATATAATCATTTCAGTTATGACTTCTTGGAGGAAAATGTGAGTGCATGTATAATATTTCTTTACAATATTGATTTGCAACAACTTCACTCAACCATAGAGAAAGAAAGTAATCTGATCTGCTCTTATCTGTTTACTGCCTCAGGAAGTATCACAGAAGAACTAGATTCCCACACCACTTTGGTGAAATTCTTAAAGGCAGAAAAGACTTAAAGAGAATATTTTTTTTTTTTTTCCTCCAAAGAATTTCAATTGAACAGGGAACCTTTTTTAAAATAGATATTCTATCTAATGGTAATTCTTTAAGGATTTCTACCAACACTGAATAGCACTTTAGAGGAATATGTAGAATTTGGATGTATGTAATATACTTTGAACTTATCTGGAATATCACTGAAGACTGAGATGCAAATGTTACCTTGATTTAATAGCATGAAACTTTTAAAGATCAAAATCTTCTCATCTCAGTGGATAGGTATAATTTCAACAAGTAGCAGACATCCTTGTTTTCCACCAAGGTGTTACTTCAGAGCAATTCCAGTTCCAGCAAAAGACAGAGTAACTTCACAAATGATACTTTGTGTTGTTCAGGTGCCTGCCACCCAAACATATTGCTGAATATTCCTTTCTTTTTCCAATCACTGTACAAGTCTATACATACAATTGAGGCTGAGAAATTAATATTTGTCTGTATTCCCACAGGCTTTCATAAACTAATAACTGAAAATGCTAGAACTTTACTGTGATAATCTCAGCTGTGTTGCTCCATAATGCAAGTCATAATACTTCCATGAAATAGATACCACTCAAAAAAAAAAACCAAAAAAAACCCAAAGGAAAGCCTAAAGTTGATTAAAAAATCACCACTAAAGGATGTTTAGCATTAATAGTGACATTCATTCAGGATTCATTTAATATCATTGAAAGAGAGGCCTGTGATACCTATAAATTAAAAATAAAACAAAACGAACAAAACCCAAAACATACTGATAAGGATAGAATTAGTATTTCTCAGCCTCGAAGTTAAAGATAAATTATATAACTAACAACAGTATGGAAGCATTTTACAATACTGTTATGGCATAGCCAGAGAGAAGTTCTAAGCATGTTATGTGAGTTTGAAAGCCATGTGAGCTCCAAAAGGGAAAAGACATGTAGTTGCATGTAGGAGACCCTCAATTAAAAATAAAAATCCAGAGAAAACATGAGATAAGTACAAAGGACTGCAAGTAGGCAGGACATTGTGCAGAATACATGACAACTATGACTGACAAAACCAAAACCATGCATAGCCAGGAGCATAATCTCAACCCTTGTTGTTGGGAAGGAGACTGCAGTATAAAAACATCAGTCATAAGAGAGAAATTTGAAAAAGAAAGACATAAACTGACCTTTGTTCCCAGTTATCTTGTTAAACAGATCTCAAACCTGGTCATTTCTGTGGCTAAGAGTGATAACCATCTCTGCTAACTACACATGCTAACTGCATCAGTGCAAACACGTCAGCTCTGCAGTATGGTATACTAATGGCTGACTTGTTAGTGTAAGTGCAAAAAATAATAAGTTTTGTATATGTAGTGATGATGATTAATATTAGATAAGTACTAACAATTAGACAGGAGAGTATTGTTAAAGAATTAAGTTAGAAAAGTTTTCTTTTACAGTTTAAAACTGGACAGATTTATCAGTTTTCTGAACCTTCTCATCACAATGATCTCCAGTTGTCTGATACATAAACATACACATATATTCCATTGCTAAATTAATATTATGCCGTCATGCAGGTGTCTATCTGTTAGTGTGCACATCTGCATTAGGTGTCTAAAGGCCAATGATAACATTTAGTCAGTGGCGCCTCACCATTAGGTTCCTCCTTGAATTACTCTCCTTCCTCCATTGACTGTATTGATTAGGTGTCTGTTGATTACAATTACTCTTTTTTTTTTTTTTTTTTTTGACTCTTAGTGAACCTCTGGTTATTTACACGTTGCTGTCTGACCAGACTGCACTAGTCTTTGGCTTTGGTTGTCCAAATATAGGCAACAAGTACCACTTTAAAGATACTAGAAGATGCAAGACACATGGAGCAGGCAAGCAGGATGCATAACTTAGAAGTCAGTCATACTTCTTTACAGTTGAAGCTAAGGGTCAGGTGCAAACCCTAACACATTTCAAATGATAGTACAGGACTGTGTTTAAGTTATCATCTTATTGCTACAGTCTTCTTTATTTTACTATGAAGTCTGGTTTTATCTGGCTTATGTTTCAATCATTCATCTAATCTTTCTGGAAAGCATGTATCATATTTTTCAGTGTATCCTATAATATACCTAGGCCTTTAAAAACAAACGTGAGCCAGAGACAAAGCTTTTCCAACTGGCAGAATAAAAGAAGATATGTTTGGGAAATGACCTCCTGTAGTAGATCAGAGGAATCCAAAAGTAAATATTTTCAGAATTTATCTTAAATCATCCTTATTTAAACATTTTTCATATTCCTACTGGCATAGACTTTTTACCAAAGATAATGTGTTCTTAAAATTTACTACATCATGAAATCTATAGATCTTCCTGTTATTTTCTTTTTCGTATGGAACACATTCATATAAAAAAAAAAAAAAGAGAATTAAAAATACAGTAAAGGTGTTTCTTATTCTATGAAATGTATGCATATCTTTACTTGGGAGTATATGCAACTTGCATCTTTTCCATTATCTTAGATGTCTGTATTTGGGCCAAATTATTTTTTTCTTATTGAAACAACAATTTACCCTTGAAAAAATTATAAAACATCACTCCTTATAACACAAACCATTCATTACAAGGTGCAAGTTAAGTTAGATCATGTTGAAGCAGGTAGTTTGACATACATAGAACTGTGTACCAGCTTGACATTTAAAGTAAAATTAAAAAACTTAGTCTTGCTGTAAAAAAAGTTCAATAGATGGTGAGAATCATATTCATCATGTTAAAGTACCTCTCTCACATGAGATTGTTTTTCATTCAGACTATGTTGAAAGCACTCTACTATTTTCTTTGGTACTTCATACCAACAATGCTTTCCCAGAAATGTCTGCTTTGTTAGACCTGCTACAAAACTCTTCCATTTGATATATTTCTTTTTCTCTTTTTCTAAAGGAAGGCATCAGATGAGAATATGGGAAAAAAAAACCAAAACCCAACAACAACAAAACCCATGGAACACCAGAAATAGGTATCTTATATACTTCAGAATAAATCTGATATAGAAAATACAAAAAGTGGATGCAAAGAACCACTGTTGGTTGCAGAAGTGCTCTTTTGCACAGATAATCTGTATTTTTCTTCACTTTTTCCCCTGTAATTTTAGGATATTGCTGTCTTACACAGAATTTTACAGAAGAAACATATTGACAAAATTATGCAGCTCAAAATCTGATGATAAAATATTATACTCTTGGTGAGAGTATACTTAATGAAATGCAGAGTACATAATGATGTTGCATGTGTGTTGGAAATAAGTGATTATCTGACAAGATTTCTTCAACTGACCAAAGTTCTAGGCACTTAGAATCATAGAATCATTTTGTTTGGACAAGACCTTTAAGACCATTGAGTCCAACTACACTTCAGGCAGTCCATGCTACTGTCTTGTAATAACAGAGATAAAGGTTACTCTTAAAATGTCATAGACGGTATTGTTAGGTTATAGTCTCTTAAGTAATTCTCAAGTACAAAGCTTGTTTTAGTTGGGTCATATGACTGCTATTAAGAATGGTGATGGTGGAATGGAGGATGTTTAAGGTGTTTTCTAACAGCACTATTTTAAAAATAAGCAAACCATTTAAAAAAAAAAACAACCAAACAAACAAAACACTACTCTTGCTTGCTGTATGCAGGAAAACCTGCGCTGAAATGTAATAGACAGCATTTTTGGCTGCCTGTTGAAAAAACTTTATGTATGGAAATTGTTGCAGTTAGCTTTTTCTCTGGTGACATAATGAATCCTCTTTTACAAACAAAAGTTCCCAGACCACCTTGGACATAGCTAACTTGGAGCTTAACTTTTGTTTCTTGCTTATATTAGAACTGTCATCAGAAAATAGAATAAAGTACAAATAAAGTTACTTTAGACAGGATTGTGCTGATCTCCATGGACTAAACTGTTCTGTCAATTGGCATTCTCTCTCTGATCTCATTTTAGCTCTTTCTGTCCTGACATTTTCCCTGATCTGTTCCTGATACCTTTCTCAACTCATTTACTCCACCTTTACTTTGGAAATCTCTTCACATGGTCCTAGACTTTTCTTCCCTGTAAAGGAAAGGTCTAAAAAAACCTGAATGATCCTCCTTCTCTTTCTAAAACATGTAGAGATATCTAACAGCTGAAATCTAGATCTGAGCATTAGACAATTTACATATTAATTTCTTTTGAATATCATTTTTATATCTATTTTTTTACAACCTCAGACATTTCTCACAAGTCTCCCCAATCTCTCACACCAGTATGCCATTCAAAGCATTTAAATTACGTTAAAAAATCCATTAGATAAACTTGTTAGCATTACACTCTCCAGATTGAAGACATAGTTTATGTTAATATAATGAGACGTGAACAATTAATGGAATGAAAACAACTAAGAAATGTTACTATCCATATATTCCACAGATTCTGCCATGCATACCTTTCCTTATCATTAGAGTTATGGCTTTTGGGATGTGCTATAAATTCAAAGGAATAAAAATGCACTCACATTCCTGTGAGGAAATATTTCCTCATTGGGAAAAAAAAAAATGTAGTTCCTGTGGACACATACTGTTTTATGGGCCTATTACCACTGCATAACACTAATATATATATTATAGTGTGGTTCACCAGAACTGTTTACCTTCTACGAGGAATTAGTTCTTTGCCCACCAGTGCCGGCAGCTGGGGCAACATGAAAAATAGCAGCATTTCTGCTAAATGATGTATGCATGAATAAATGGGATGGCAATCACTAATTCTGAAATATATTTCTTGCTGCACAGAGAAATGGAAAATAGTAAGGGAGTTTGGAAGTAGACTAACCAAAGTGTTAAGGCCTCTCTGAGAAGTTGGCATTATCGTACTGTTTGAAAGTGTTTGTATGGGTATTTCAATCCACTTATCTCTCTAAAAATATTTTGTTCTACAACCTGTTTGGGGAAAAAAAAGAAGTAATCTGGAGACACTGCAATAAACAGAAAGGTATATATTTTATCTTTTTTATAAGTCTTTGACGACTCTGCCCATCCCCTTAAAGCAACAGCGCTTTTATATCTCTATACTGCTTGCCACCCATGCTTCAGATTAATGAGCCATACAATGTTGAGGAAGTAGTGTATCATTTTATAATCAGTGTATGAAAAAGTGAAAGGGAGAAAAAGACAATAACAGTATATTAGGAGAATTTATGGTGCAGGGCAATGAACTAGAAAAGAAAAAAGAAAATAAACCAAGCCAAAGATGAGTTGTAACTCACCTGAGTGGAATTTACTAGTTTTATGCATGAATAGTAAGTCATTGTAACATGTCACAGGCACTTAGTGATTATTTCTTTTCAATACATTATTTCCACAGTGCGTTACACTAATAGGGGTAATAATAGGATATTTTTCATACATTAATGACTTCAAAATATAATAAATTTCTCTGTACTATTTCTTCTTCCTTACGGTAAAAAGAAAGAGAAAAAGAAAAAAAACCACCACCAACAACAAAAAACCCCAAAACAGTGCTTCCATAAACAGCTGTTAGCCTGTCTGGTTTGAAGAGAAGGGAAGAATAGGTGTTGTGCATAGCACAACAGCTCAGATCAGCTTGATAGATTAAATGTGTCATAAAGATAACAGAAATGAAAGACAGAAAAACAAACATATCAAATCAGATATTGAAAAATCCCAAGACCCATGTGTAACACTGCATCTGGCAGACAAGAGGAGTAAGAAGCAAAGCAATAGACTACAATTGATAAAGTAATAAATAATTCTATAAAATAATGAAACAACTTTTTTCACTTTAAGCTTTTTAATAATGATAGAGGGAAAATGCTTGGGCAGAAGGGGTGAAACTCAGCAAAGATTTTCTTAGATATAGTGAACTCTTCAAGTTTTCATTGCCTTGAACCTGAGATATTGCTTGATTTCTTTTCCAATATTATCTGTTATGAGACATGTCCAGTATGTTCTTAGCCTCCTGTGTTGCATTCTAAATTAGCACTTTTCTCCTTTCTTGTCTTGTTTTTGCCTTCTAAACCAAAATCTACTTCAGCTGATCAGTCACCTATTCCATGGCTGTAACTGCAGAAGAAGTTGCTTTTCTTTTTTCTTCTTGAATGCTAATATATAGTTTTACGAATAAAATTTTATCACTCCCAGTAGGGACTCACTTGGAATGCTAAAAGTTTTGCATCTTTTTGTTTTAGCCTGTCGTTTTCCAACAACAATTGCATTTTCTAGATTTGCCATGCTTTCATCTTTTTTCCCTCATGTATTTCTCTTCTTTTCAAGGAAACAAGAGTTGACTTTAACATGAAGAATAAAAGTGAGGATCAGCCCATTTTAAGTCACTGTCTTTCCTCCAAAAAAGAGTATGTTTAATGAAACTTAATAGCATCTAAGTAACTGTGAACAATATGTTCTTCTTTAAGAAAAAAATAAAGTAGAACAGTGTCTTGAGGGACTGGGAATTAGAGTAGTTGTTAAAGTAAAAGACTAATTTAAAACTGTATCAGTATTTTTTTTAGCTGGATGGTTTTTATACCCCCTTCTTTTTTTCTTCTTTTTCTTTTTAAAAATATTAACAATGATCACTTGTCATGTAACTAAATTGGTCAATGTTTCCTTATTCAGGTTGTCCAAACTACCAGAGTATTTCACTGTTCAAGGTCACAAACATACCCTAGTGCCTGAACTCCCTGGGCCTTCCTATTCCTCAATATGAATGTAGGAGCAACTAGAAGTTCCATAGTGACACTGTCTGCAGAGCCATTTCAGCTGCTATTTCAGTGAGTGACCTGCCTTAATGATGCTGCAATAAGTGTCATTCATTTAATGACCAGGTTCTCTAAAGAGCTGTCTTAGAAGTTACTGTGACTGTCTCTCTTAGATGAGTTATTAAATTCATTGCAGTTTATATATGTTTAGTGTGGAGAAAGGAGAGGATGGAGAGAACGGAAACCATTCCTGGCACTGTCACATTCTGCACATTTTGGTTCTTAATTATTCACAGAGAAGTCTCTCATTATTGCATTTACAGTGACAGCCCTGTTTATTAATGTCTTAAGATTTATATGGCTGTATCTTGAATGTATCTAATAGAGCTATACACTATTAGTTATTGTTGAAAACACAAAGGCTTTGTTTACAAATAAGTTCAGTTAATTAGATTGATGTAATTTTTATAAGGTTAATAAATGTCTTAATACAACAGTGTTTGACTACTTCCAAAACAAAGATACATATGCTTAAATGTACCCTTGAAACAAAGGTTTACAAATTATACAATTAAATTAACTTATAGGTCAGGGGAGAAGGGGGAGGTTTCAAAGGGGTTTTTTTAAAGTCTAAATCAAATTTTATGCACACTTCCTTGTTATTCCCATGGAAGATTATTTCTAAACCCCAAACTGGCATAGCTCATAGGCTAAGTTTAAGAAATCACTACTAATTTTTTACTTAAATATCCTGCATCTACATGACTAACTCATAAGAGTAGCCAACAGGGCTTCTCTCATGAAAAAAGCTCTGCTAAGGCATGGTGACCTACTCCTCCTGCAAAAACAGTGCAGTGTTGACTACTTTTGAGAATTTTGGCCAAATCACTTACAGGATTGTATTTTATATTTTTTACATTTAGCAGTTTATTTACTGAAAATACTGATGCTAAGGTTGGTTGGAGTGTTAAAAATTTATATTCTGTTAGGATAATCTCCTTATTTCTCTTCACATAGTATCCAAACTGTCTCCTTCACAGCATTAAGATACTACATATGAAGTCTGTATGAGTCACATCTCAAGAATTCCTCCAACTGTGATAACTGCACTTACATAACTAGATACTTTCTATTCCAAACTGCAGTGTTCTTTCCAATTTATGATTTATTCACTCATATTATTACTAATTACTTCCAGAGGAGAATGGATAAGAATGTCTGTATTGGAACTGAGCAAACACAAAATAACTTCTGTCCAAAGCAGTAGCAATGAAGTATTACAAAGTCATAATTATATATGTGTGTATAATTACAAAATATATTAAAATATTGAATAAAAATAGTGGAAGAAAAAAGCTCTGCCAAAAGACAACTATGTGTAACTACTTTGCAAGTGGGACCATTTGAAATTTTTTGTGAAGTTAATTTTTGTTTTGTTTTGTTTTAATAGAAATTGTTTTTTTTTTAAATAAAATTCCATATTTTAGTTGTTGAAAAAAAAAAGAATAACAATAAAAAAAAAATCCTGGGGTTTAAGTTGATATTGCAAAACAAGACGGAGGAAAGATCTCAAGCAAAGTAGTATTAAAACCAAGAAACTATTAGAGATATTAAGGACTAAGTATAGTTTCTCTTTTGTGTTTTAAAGTAGTTATCATAACATTGATTTAACTTTTATGAAATGTCTTAAAACATTAAGACATGCATATACATAAACACCACATCCTTCAATGTCAAGAAATAAACATAGCAGATTATGTTATTGCTGTGTAACATGGTCTGAAGACTGTGGATGTAAAGGAGAAATTGCTATTGGCTATGGAACAGATTCTTATATTTATTACTCTGAATGTTGGCTTGGTATAATTACTTGTAAAGGACTCACCGTAGAAAAGAACAAGAGATGCATTTGGCCCATAAAATTTCAGTGTCATTATAGACACTTTAAATTTTACAGTGGGATATGGATTCAGGCTTTTGTTATTCTACCTACAACAAAATGAGTTTATGGAAGATGAGTCAAAAGAAACAGACTCTTTATTCTTAAAAATGCCAGAAATTTGCCTGATGTTAACAAGAACCCAGCCTGTGTATGGAATACTTGACCATATCCTTTCTTTGTATATTTTCCTTATGGCTGACTATCTAAATAAATACATAATACTGAAGCAAAATTACTACACAGTATGGATGCATGAGGTTCTATATTTTTATACATAGACTCATATTCTATGATATTATCTTGGATTATTATCACTTAAAACATTAAAAAGTGAAAGGATAATTCACCTTGAAGAACAAAGTATGTGTTCTAGAAAAACAAACTATTTTCTCGATTGAAAAAATTCTGAAATTGGAGTAATTATTATCCAATGAATCTTAATAGTAATGAGCTGCACAGGAATGCAATTTTAATGTCTAAGTACCAGGATGTCATCTTCTTCTCTTCAGTGGTGGGTTGACCCTGGCTGAACACCAGATACCCAACAAAGTCACTTTGTCACTCCCCTCCCTCAACTGCACAGGGGAGATAAAAATACAGTGGGTTGAGGTAAGTACAGGGAGAGATCATTCACCAATTATCATCACGGGCAAAACAGACTTGACTTGGGGAAATTAGTTTAATTTATTACCAATCAAATCAGAGTAGGATATTTAGAAAATAAAACTAAATCTTAAAAATACCTTCCCCCACCCACCCCTTCTTCCTGGGCTTAGCTTTAGTCACAATTTCTCTACCTCCTGCCCCCAAGCACCTCAGGGGAATGGGGAATGTGGGTTGGGGTCAGTTCATCACACATTGTCTCTGCTGCTCCTTCGTCCTTAGCAGGAGGATTCCTCACACTCTTCCTCTGCTCCAGCGTGGGCTCCTCTCTCTCCACAGGGCCACAGGTCCTGCCAGGAGCTTGCTGCAGTATGGGCCTCCCCTGAGGTCACAGCCTTCTTTGGGCATCCACCTGCTCCAGTGTGGAGTCCTCCACAGGCTGCAGGTGGATATCTGCTCCACCATGGACCTCCATGGACTGCAGAGGAACAGCCTGCCTCACCATGGTCTTCATCATGAGCTGCAGGAGAATCTCTGCTCTGGAACCTGAAGTATCTCCTCCCTCTCCTTCTTCACTGACCTTGGTGTCTGCACAGTTGTTTCTCCCACATATTTTCACTCCTCTCTCTGGCTGAAGTTATGTATTGTGTCTGGCTGAGACAGAGTTAATTTTCCCCATAGCAGCCCTCATATTGCTGTGTTTTGTATTAGTAGCTAGAAAGGTTTTGATAACACACCGGTGTTTTGGTTGCTGTCAAGCAGTGCTAGTTCATCATCAAGGGTTGCCATTGTGCAACTTTTTTTTTTTTTTTCCTCACTTTCTTAAATATGTTATCATAGAGGCAATACAGCCATCACTGATGGGCTCAGCCTTGGCCAGTGGTGAGTCTATCTTGGAGCTGGCTGGCATTGGCACTATTGCACATAGGAGAAATTTCTGGCAGCTTCTCACAGAAGCATCCCTGTAGCCCCTCCACTACTAAAACTTAGCCATGCAAACCCAATACATCTTCTTTATTTTGTTCCTCTTTCTCCTTCTTTAATATACTTTAATTTTTTTTCTCGAGCTACCTAAGGAAAAGGGTATAAGGGAGGTAGAATCAGAGTTTTCTCAGAGGTGCACAGCAGAAAAGCAAGAGGCAGTAGATACAAGTTGGAACACAGATAATTCTGACTTTACATTAAAAAAGAAAAAATACCTGAACATGGTCAAACACTGGAGCAAATTGCTCAGAGACATTGTAAAATTTTTTGCTTTGGAGACATGCAGAGCTAAACTGGGCACAGCCCTGAGCAATCTGTTCTAACAGGACCTCTTTTGGGCAGGATGTTGGACTAGATGATCTCTGGAAGTCCCTTCCAACCTACATGAGTCTATGACTATATGGTTGAGATCATAATCTCAAAAGTAATTTAATCCTACTCATTCAAATCTCAATCATAGTTACACTGTTTATAGAAATTTACAGTGGTTAGACCGTTCTTCTCAGCCCAGTGCTATACAAACACAACTGAAGGAAAAATCATGTCAGATGCAGATGAATTATTTTTTTTCTTTCTTACTTCTGATAAGTGTAGTATCATCACTCTTTTACAGAGAATTGAGGTTAAGTGACTGAACTAAATTAATGAAAGAAATCTGAGAGGTTATGATAGCTGAACAGAGGACCAACTTCCTGACCAGTACCATAATTACACCAAGTGTTTGAAAATGGTATCTTAAAAAAGGTATTGTTGTCAGAAATGAATTTTACTCTTTTTTTTATTATTATTATTATTTAAATAAAAGATATTTTGAATAACTACTTTCCCCCTTACTTTAATCCCTGTAGTTAGTCTCTTTTATGGGCTATGATTAAAAAAAAAAAGAAAAAAAAAGAAAAAAAAGAAGAATGTTGGAGTTTCTTTTAAAATTTACATCTTTGATGCATATTTCAAAGGAATAGATTTTGTCACTTTTACTTTCATGGATTATAATATTTCTCAATAATTCACTGATTTCAGTGGATCAGAATCAGACAATTTTAAAAATTGCCATATTCAGATAGTTAAAACTTAATAGCAGAATACCTGAATAATTAATTGTTGTTGCTATATAGAAATATGTGTGTACATCACATGCTCTAAACCTTATTATACAGTGATTAAGCAAAATATTTTTAATATGAAAATTATAATATGATTAAAATGTTTTCTTCTGTTTCTTGGAGAAATCTTTATTTCACAATGAAACAACAACTGAAGAAATAATAAGTTGAAGAAGTAAATGTGTTTAACATTCAAACTGGTCTCAGGAAAATAGTCTTCATTAACACTTGGTAAAGACTTTAAATGTGAATAAATCATAAGAGATTTAAACATTTATGTTCTTATATAGGCTTAGAGTTTCCTTCATTGACATTAATTAAATTGTTTCCAACTTAAAAATGATGGAGATTTAGTAAGAGAACAGAGTGATGGCCAGATGAAGTTTCTTATATTCTTTGAATTTTTACCCCTAAGTGTTTTGCACCAAGATTCAAACAGTCACACAGACTTCTCCTGTTTCTGTAGGTTTAGGGGTAAATATACTATATGAAATGCAAATATGTTGTTTTAATCTAAAAAATACTTAATTAAATTGGATACCATGTGTCTGATGTACTGTATAAAAATCTTTAAATGAGTCCTAGTCACTTATACAATAATGTAGTATACAGCTTTAACATCTATTAGAAACATAGTCGGCATTCATTTACACTTATTCTCACTTTAATTCCTTATATTGTATATATCTATAGGAAAACCTTTATATTGGCATATCTTTTGCTCTTGATACAGTGACATTTGCATGAGAGTATTTCTGGAGAAATTGTGGGTAGGTATATTTGAATAAGGAACATATTAGTGAGAAGTAAAAAAAAATGATAAATCTGTATTGATTTTGACAAACAACATAGAGATTTTGTTATATCAATGAGACATTCTTCCTATATTTTTTCTTATTTTGCATGTTATCTGGGAGAGAGTTTTCATTTAGAGGTAAACTTTAAACCTAAATATTTAAGAAACTGATAAGTCAAAGAAATCCACAAGTGTGTTTACAATTTTTTTCACCAGTATTTGTCTTCAGGAGAAGGAGAAAGGGGAATTTGACAGAAACTCACAAAACTCTTTTCAACTTCAGAGAATTTCTACCTGTTCCTACTCTTCATCTCATGCTCTCATCCTCTACTCTCTTTCTTGAAAACATAGGGCTCTGCAAAAGTAAAAATTCATACATACACTTCAATTAAAAATAACTATTGGAATTCTGCACATATTCAAGACACAGGTCTACAAGTTCAGAAATGAAAAGGAGATTCTTTTGATGAAAACAAACACTGATCAGAAATAGAAAACCCTTAGTGAAACCTTTTAGTGAAAACATATTTGCATTTGACAAATAAAATGTATTTCTGAGTGATGCAATAGTCATCAATGATTACGGTTCATTGCCTCTTTGCCTATGGTTGTATGAGTAAATAAAGCAGGCTTAAATCTGCTGTCTAATCCTGAGTTACAGCAACTTTCACCAGTGTGATGAACTTTCTTCCCCTCATAAATAGCTTTATGTGTACTGTCCATGAGGGTAATTTATTGACTCAGTTTCTGTGACCATACTTGACCGTTGTCTAATAGACTGTTACTTTGCATTGGCCAAAAGAACAGTGAGAAGCATACTCACACTTACATATGTTAGAGGAGTGTACAAAAGAATTTCACTTGAGTACTAGTCCCTCTTATCTCATTAACTTTGGCTTATGGATCAGGCTGCTTGGCCAGACAAGTATCCTGCAACATCTTGCAATAGGCAGGAAGAGAAGATGCAGTGATATGTGTTGAGAGACATAGCCTACCCAGACAGATACAAGATGAAATAAGAAAAAAATTAAAGCTTGACAGTTCAGTATTCATTGAGCTTATCCAGGAACTTAAAACATCCTTCATCATACATGAAAAAATATAGGAGTTTTTTATCCTCTATACTGGTTATTATAAAAATAATTTAACACAAATGATGGGTCTGTGTCATTTTAAGACTGTTAGTTCTCTGGCGTTCAATTCAGGGCACAAATGGATGTGATATTGAAAGAATAATTTAATAAAATAATTTTCAAAAAATTCAGCTCTGATGATGAAAAACTAGTTTGACATATTAAAAGGACTTTGTTACTAACATTGTTTCTTTCTTACTCTTTGTCTTTTAAGCTGCTGACGGCCCTGGAGAACATTCACCGCTTATGGGTATTATACTGGATGAAATGTATCAAACCATCAAGCTAGCGGCAGGGCATCCTTTATTTAAAGCACAGAGTACTCCAGTGTTAGGTGATTAAACAACATCACAGTGAATTAAAAATTCTAGGAATTTATTGGTGCGAACCTACTGTGATTAGCAGCCTGAGCAATTAAACCACAGCTCTGCTGCCAGCGGTGGAAGGCCCATCCTGCAAACACCTGTATCACTGAAGGAGTCAGAACTTTTCCACTGGCAGAACGTATTCCCCTCTATTTATGCTGATCAGACACACCAGCATGATAAGGACCGTGAGCATGACCAGGCAAAACAACAATGGCAAGGACCAAAGTATGTAGGTGTTTCATAGCAAGACTCATGGTAGTATGGTAACATTATCACCATCAAGGATGTAGCCTTGGTCCCTTGAAAAAAAAATCATAGCGTGACTATCTCCTAACAAGGGAAATAACTCCTTATTGGCAAGCAAAGCATACAGTAATTCTGCATTTGATTATGACTGAATAAGCATAAGAAAATAAAAACATAACTCCCGGAAAGGTTTAGCAGTCATTTATGTAAGGTAGAAGATAAATTTCTTTGAGGTTGGAAGCTGTGTGAGGCTCCTGGGCCTGCAAGACCCCCAGCCAGGATCCAGGGCAGGGTATCAGGCACCCCCTTGGGGATGAGCCGATGCTGGGCAGGGATGTGGCCCATAAATGAGCCCAGATCAGCAGGACCCACAGCCATGCAGGGACGGGTTGTTAGGACACCAGCCCTGCTTTGGCATCACTTAGGCAGGGGTTGACAGCCCCAGGGGCCTGAAATGGGGTCCTGAGCCATAAGCAGGGACAGGGAAATCTGGGGAATGTGGGTAGGGACAGCCAGGGCTAATGGTGCCCTCAGAGCCCTGATACTACTTTAATGAAAAATTATTAATCACAATACATTTGTTAAACTTGAGAAAAGACCTTAAGTGTTCAAAATTGAGAGGAAAGAGGTAATTTCCCCCTTAAGGGAAATTTTTCTGACAGAGCTTTTAATGGCAATACATCTAGGTAGTTCCAGATTTTTACAGAGAACCATCAAAGACATTTTGGAATAGAAAGAAATATGTAACTGTAAATAATTTAGATTATTTATTGTAAATATTAATAAAACCTGTTCCTTATAGTTTGGAAGGTGCTCCTGATGGAAACAGTGGGACCCTTATGTATCATGTTTTGTGTAATTAGCAACTGAAATGTCAAGAGTGTGATCTCAGCAGAAGGCTTGGAGAAAAGATGCACCTAAAGCTGATTTAGTTGAATCTCCTTTTTGATTCAGTGTCCGAACCTTATAAGGGAGCTCTGCATTGCCTTCTGAGATGGGCTGTCTTTCCAATGACTATAGATTAGCTTCATAACTCAGACCCTGACCCTATGTCTATGCTAATAAACTAAATAAGAGCAGGACTGAGGCATGAACACTGGCAAGCAATAATCCACACTGCTCTACTGTTAGGATCATCATTGGCATGGCTTTGACCTTTGCTAGCTAGCACACTCAGGACACAGCTGGGAGTTAGCAAGGACCAGATATATTTCCAAAGGCAGCCTGAAGGTTACCATTCTGCTATAGAGGCCAAATCTGTTTAACACTGTCTGCATGGCCAGTCTGTGAAAGCTGGTCAAAGAAACAGTGCCAGAACTGTGAATTTCACTGGCAAGTGGCCAAAGTGACCACTGAATTCATTTTGTATTCAATTTTAAGCATATGAATCAGGTTTCAGTTAATGAAGTAAAGGAAGCCTCAGACAAAGAAGTAAAATAAGTCTTTCCAAAAGCCTGGCCATGTTGAAAATACCCAGTTATGAAACAAAGGTTCTTCCCTGCCCCAGCACACTGCCTCATTATGTTCTGTATTCAGATGAAGGTGTACAGTTGGTGCTCAAGCAATTGTGTCTTTGCATCTGAGACAAAAGAAATGTTTTCAGTGAACAATAAAAGCTTGTTAGAATAACCTGTTCTTATATAGTCTTAAAAATGAAAGCTGCAAATAGCCTTTCCAAGCAATTCTAATACTAATGGAACAGAAGCGTCATGCAGTTTTTATGTCCCTATTTTATCTTGCTTTTTTTCTGTTTAGTTCTAATGTGTTCAGATAACTTCTAGTGTAATTAGAGTGAACTTTTAAAAATGTTTCTGATGTATAACTCGGATGTTTGACAAATTTAACAATGAAAATTTTTAGATTTCACTTTTAAAACCACATTTTAGCTCAAGTCCAAAGCAGTTAAAAAGGTTGCATGTAACAGGTAACATCATAAGAGATCTAAACATCAGCTGAAGCAATGTGCAGGGTTCAATCAAATCTATAGACTTATTAAGAGAGTTCCAAACAAATTAATCTCACCTAAATTTGGATTAATTTGCCTTAATATTAGATGCTTAATAGTTCATTGTCTAAGCTAAAGATAGTAATTTTAAGCTTCCTTTATAGCTAATGGAGAGAAATAGGCACTTTCAAATGGTTCATGTTATCCTAAAATAGATGTCCTAGGGGAGATGAAGCACTCTTTAGAGGTTTCTATTTCCTTCTAGTAAGGAAAAAGGAAAGCTAAACTGATTTGCTTTGGTTTGGATAACTGACTTCTAGATATGCAATATTACGTCAGTTATATCCTGAAGAATTCTAGAATTTCCTGGATTAAAATATATTTTACACACCTGAAAATGGAGTTCTGAAAAGTAAGTAGGATACTAATATCCATGCTTTAATTTGGGAACAGTATGAATGTTGAATCCAGAACTGAGTATTATTTCAATCCTTTCTCTGATTACTCTAAATGTTCCTCTATGTATTATAGATAGGGTTGGTTGGGTTTGTTTTGTTTTTTGTTTTTTTTTTTTAAAAAGTGCAAAACCTGATATCTTTTTAAAAAATGGACAGTATGTAACTATCCTAAAGGTGCACATGTGGAACCCATGTAGAAAAGGAACCCTTTTCACTTGGTTTAATCCATGTACAAACTGCTGGAACACTTATATCAAGATTAGGGAATGTGAAGTCACCTGTGAAGGTCAAGGACTAATGTACAAACAGATTCTTCAATATTTTGTCCAAATAGAAGCAAAACACCCACCATTGATTACTGGTCTTTCCTTTAAGCAAAAAAGTGAAGTATGAACTCTCCCAGCATACAGCTACCAGGTCAATGCTGCTTTCATTTAAATGAAAACTGTTCTTAGCTGCTCAAGCATGTTTTTCATTTGTACTATGGCTTATTCTTATCCTACTACCTTAAGTATTTTAGCATTCTCTTAATCAGGATAACTTAAAAATTCAATAGCTGCTGTAGGCAAGTCAAATAAAATCAACACCACAATTATTGAACTACAATTGCACCAGTCACAAAAGTCTTCCTCTTTAACTGAAAACTAAACAAACAAACCCAGTGCATGAAGAGCAATGATACTGTCTTGTGTTAAGACACTGGGTGGGTTGGGGGCTCCCTGGGGACTGGCATTTTGGGGTGTGGGGACTGCAAGGCCTGTCCCACCACCCCAGTCAGGAGCAGGGCAGCCTCAGCCAAGGGCATTGAGCAACTCTCTGAGGACAGACCAATGCAGGACTGCGATGTGGGTGGGAGCCATGGCTGGAGAGGGCAAGGCCATGGAGAGCTGGAGACCAGCCTTGCTGTGGCATTGCCCAGCTAGGGACAGTGAAAGTTGGCCCCGGGGGGCTGAAATGGGGTCCTGGGCTATGGGCAAGGTGGTGGGAGCCCCAGGAGAGGCTGGGTAGGGGAAGCAATGCCTCTTACCGCCTTCAGGTCCCTGACATCTTGTACTTCATGGAGAACTGTAAGAGAACAAAGAATTCACTGAAATTTCTAGCTACCCCATTCTAGTAGGATGAAGGTAGACAGACAGTTCAAAGGTGACAATGGGAGTCTTATTTAAAGGGGGGGAAGATCAGGAAAAGACAAAAGTGATTTTTTTAAAAAAATACAAAGTATACCTCACAAACAGACCTTCATCTTTAGTTTCGAAACTGACTGTGAAAACTGTCTGTTCCTTGGGCTTATTATTTGTTTATAATAGAACATGTCAACAGGGTGGTTTTATAAGCAGAAATTAATTTTAAATAGACAAGTAGAAGCAATACAAATCTAGGACAGTGCACTACTTAATATTCTGTCCTTAACATAATCAGTACAATTGTTAACAAAAAGTTTCACTTTCAGTTCCACTATTTTAGGTGTTTTGCCTTCAGTTACATTGATGCAACCTGACTTGAAATAATGGAGTTGCAGAAGTGAATCTGAAGGCAATACTTACCTGCAAAAATCTTTATTATTGGTTTTCTGTGAGTCAGGTAGAAGACAACTAGCTTCCAAATCCCAGCCCTAATTTAAAGGGCTGGCAGTCAGAAAAGTCATTTCAATTGTTAACTGAATGAATTTGATTGAGAAATTATGGGGGTAAAAAAACCTATTGAATGTGACTATACTATTTTTGTAGAGAGTTTTCAGAATAGCCTCGCACTTTAAGATTTAATCACATCCTGCTGCTTATTCCCTGTTTGAAGGTAAAATGCTCCATTTTGATATTACAATTGGTTGCCATAGAAATGATAATCAGGTAAAAAAAAAAAATCAGGTGAGGCATAAACTGTAGAACCGATGACAAACAAAAAGCTTTCTTTCTTGTAAGTATCAGTCAAAACAGATGTAAAAACCAGAAATTGTATAAATATTTTTACATACACACACACACATATAAATGAAGTTAGATATCATATTTTTTATTTTAGAAAACGCAGCTCCATTTGTTTACAAAGAAAGAGTGATGGGGTATCACATTACTATTTAAGACCCTAAACATGCAAGACAAATTATAGAGTAGGTCTTGAAAGCTAACACATACAGAAAAAAAACTCAACCAACTCAACCACAAACACTCCCTCTCTTCAAACAAACAAACAAAACCTAAGAAAAAAAACTCTAACAAAACCTTCCAAATCCCTATATAACTGTTTACGAGATGAGACCTACAGGTTAGCAAGAATTCTTTTTTTTTTTTTTTTTTTTTTTCTGTTCTTCATGCTTTTTCCTTAAATATAAGAACACTTAGTTAAGATTTTTTGCATGATTAGCTATTACACTTGCTGTCTTTTAGTAAGTGTTATGAAGAAAAGAAGCCAGAGTATATCAAAATTATTTACACACTTAAAAAAGAAAAAAAAAAAGTTGTACTTATAAAAAGCACTTTTAACTACTGCTGTTACCATTGTTTCTTATTTAACTGTCCCACTAGGATAATGCAACCAGCCTATGGCATGCAGTTATTTGGCTCCTCAGGATCTGACTGTAAGATTTTTCTTGTCTTCTCTAATCAGTCTAGACTCCTTTCTCTATCTACAGGTATATAGCTGGTCACATAATAGAGAAGAAGAAAAAGACACTCTGGAAAAATGTGGGCTGGTGTTGTTACACTGCTGCTAGAAAAATGAATCTAACCCATAGTCAGTTTCTGAGGGTATTTGGGAAATAAATTATACAGGTAAAGGCTGTTGGAATTGTTCTTATAGCAAACACATCTTCAACCACCCTTTTTCTGTGGCAACACAATAGTAGACACAAATTTACCTAGGTGTATGTGCAGCAGGTCTGGCCCTATAGTTATATTTGCACTAGGTATGGTCAGCAGGTGATGGAGGAATGTTTGAGTAGTTTTCCTTTGTGAATGCAGGCTATCCCATTGCAATAAGAGGACACTAAGTTTACAGTCCACACAGTCTTCTTAAATCACAAAAACAAAATACATGTGCTTGCTGGTGTGGCTTTCAAACAATTTCTTTCTCACACTATAACACATAAGAAAAAATATGGAATTGATAATAAATTCCAAACTTATATTAATTGTTACTTATATTAACAGAGTTAAAAACAAAAAATATAAGTAATCCTACTAAAAATAACACCACATAGTATCCCCACTCAATTATGCAAACCATTCAAATATATAAACAATGAGTTGTCTAGGAAATGACAATAAAATAAATACAAAGTTTCTCTAAAAACAAGCATGAGGCAATGATCTGGAAAAATCTTCTATTTCGTACTTCTTAAGAGTTTTACCCTCACTTTTCTAAACTTTTATTGAGGAATCCTTGAGAATACTTATTTTGAGGGGCTGGAAGAAAGAGAGGAGACAACACTGTCCCTCTTTTCTGTCAACACTGTTTGATTTGGGGTTTTTTTATATTATTATTATTAGTTCTTCCTCTTGAAAGGTAGTGCCCTTTTTGGCATATAGTTAGAAATGAGAAAGCTGCAGAAAAACTGTGGAAAATGGACAGAACCATATTCTTTCTGAAAAGCTATAGAACACCCTTATCCAGAAAAGAAGTTAGAAACTTCCCTTCCTTCTTTTCATTTCCTAAACAAATATTCACTGTTTTAACTGAATACTTGCAGAGTTGCTATAGTGCCTGACAGGAAAAGCTATGATGCTGCAGTGAAGGTGTACATAAACAGAGTTTGCACAGACTTCTCATTTAAGGTTTGCTATCACAGCACCAGTAAAGTATGACTCAAGTTTTGCTAATGAAGACACTAATGCATTCTGTATGGGAATAAACATAATGAGTTAGGCATCTGAGTGCAGTTGCAGGGCTACGATCTTTTGGGGATCACAGAGACATGGTGGAATGGCTCCCATGGCTGGAGTGTTGCAATGTATGAATACAAGCTCTTTAGGAAGATCAAGACAGAAAAAACAAGGAAGGAGAGTTGCCCCCCCTTATGTGAGAGAGCAACTGAAGTGCACAGAGCTCTGGCTAGGGATGGATGAGGAGTCAACTGAGAGTTTATGAATTAAGATTAAAGAGTCTTTACCTAGGCTAATGAAGAAGATATTTCCATAGGTGACCTTGGTCCCTCAGGTCTTTCAAATGAGGTACATGCTCCATTCTCCAATATCCAGGGTAATAATGATCATTGCTGATAGTTTTTGGTACACATTTCTTTCCATTACTTACTCTGTTGAGTGCTCTGACAATTCTTATTTCACCTTTTTAATATCCACCTTGAAACAATCTCCCTTTATTTGACTATTATAATGATTTCTTCCCGAGGCTACTAACAATTTCTTTGTAGTTTAAGAAGATGACAATGACAAGCATCTGCAAAACATATTTGTGATGCTTCCATTTTTCACTTCTATTTTCACACTCTAATTAGAGGCTAATACTGAATGTTGTGTCACTGCTGTATTCATTTATTTATTTGCCAAACCTATTACTTGTGGATTTGTTATGCAGTAGTCATATTTTGACTAATAATATTGCAGCTGTTATCAGAAAGTTAAACATGTCAAAGAATGGATTCATTATAAGGGAAGAAAAAAACCACAATTGTCCTCTGAGATAGTGAATAACAATCTACAGTGTGTAAAAACGTCTCATTATTGGCTGTCAGAATCAGAACTGGTGACAAGCACCATAAATTCTCAAAAAACCTAAATGCTGTTGATGGATACAGGTTATTAAACAAGTATGATAGTCAGACAGTTTCCTGGAACAGTGTATTAGAAGTGTAGGATACGTTCAGACATCATTTAGTGGCAGAGTTTTCCTCCAGCAAGTAACTAAAATCAGTATACAACAGGCAAAGATCTTCACTCTAGGATTTTCTTTTTTTTTTTTTTCTTTTTTAAGTAGCATGCACAAAATGTGTTTACTAATGAAGTAAAAACTGATGTCAGATGGATAAGGAGCACCCCTGGAGTCCTTCAGCATATTTCAGGACATTTCTAACCTGTGAAAGCCACAACGAAGTTACAGATCAGACTCCCTTGCCTGAAAGAAAAATTATTCTATTTCATCCATGATCACAGGAGACATCTCCAAAGACCACATTAAGAAAACTTGGATTTTGCAAAACCTGCATTAGATTTTATGAATAGTTTATTTTTTTCTTTTTCCCTATTACAACACTAGTTGCAAGACTATATTCACACTTTATTGTCCAACACAAGCGAAGTAGAAGAACTGAGATGAGTCAGATTTATTAAATTTGTACAGATGTACTGCCTTCTATGTACATACTACTTGAAACTGAATAGGCAGAACTGATAATTTTATTTTCAGTTTGTAAAGAATCATAGGATCA
Source organism: Antrostomus carolinensis (assembly GCF_000700745.2). NCBI lineage: Eukaryota > Metazoa > Chordata > Aves > Caprimulgiformes > Caprimulgidae > Antrostomus > Antrostomus carolinensis. The sequence continues at coordinate 36,693 of NW_010309989.1, read as the reverse complement.
TTTAGGTTAGAAAAGACTTTGAAGAGCATTGATTCAACCTGTAACACTGCTGGCTCATCTTCAGCCAGCTGTTGACCAACACCCCCCAGGTCCTTTTCTGCCAGGCAGCTTTCCAGCTACTCCTCCCCAAGCCTGTAGTGTTGCTTGGGGTTGTTGTGACCCAAGTGCAGAACCTGGCATTTGGCCTTATTGAACCTCATACAGTCTGTTGCCACCCATTGATCCAACCTGTCCAGGTCCCTCTGTAGGGCTTTCCTACCCTCAAACAGATCAACACTCCCACCCAACTAGGTGTCATCTGGAAACTTACTGAGGGTGCACTCAATCCCTTCACCCAGGTCATTGATAAAGGTATTAAACAGAGCTGACTCAAATACTGAGTCCTGGGGAACACCACTTGTGACTGGACACCAACTGGATTTAACTCCATTTACCACAACTCTTTGGGCTCAGCCACCCAGCCAGTTTTTTTACCCAGTGAAAAGTACCCTCATCCAAACCATGAACAGCCAGTTTCTCCAGGAGAATGCTATGGGTAAAAGGTTACATGACATTACAGCAGGGGTCAGTGGGATCAATGAAATCAATAGGGATCAGTGTTCAAATGGGCTTAATGGTCCTTGAGGCAGTCTGGGTTAAAAAGATGCTCATTAATTGGGAAAAAAATGTCCATCTTGTTTATTCTCTTAAATCTATGGCCTGGGTGAGACTTCAGTCTCCTTCATGTTACAGTACACAGCTGTTACAATTAAAGAGATTAAATATTAATTTAAATGCTTATGTCAATAAACCTTTTCTTTCAGTCACCAAAACCTCCTAGCGTACCCCAGATGGTGATAAACAAGAAAAAAAGATAATCTGCTCTGTTTGGTATTATAAGCTAGGAATAGAGCAGTGAATAAATTCATCCTTGACAAGATTTTAAGTAGATAAATTGGTTTCACTGGAGTCTATTTTCGAGAAAAACAGTGCTTAAAAATCCCTTTAGAATACTGACCTGTAAGAATTGCAGTGAAAATGTTTAAACATTTAAGAGGCTAGAAATGTGTGCCACTTATTAGTTACATTAGATGATGTAAAACTCAGGGATAATATGACAAAAAGTATTTCTGCCACATTAAGAATAACTTCTTTGTTACAGTAATGTTCTATCTTTATCAATGTTCATCACTACAATTACTAAACCCTGTGCTGTTATTTGAAGTCCATTTAAGCAAGACCTATCTGTTAAAGTTATTTTTTACTTTGTTTTTTTTTTTTTTACTTTCATTTTCTCTTTTTTTGTCTTTTTACTCTACCTAAACTTCCTTCCACCTATTGAATAAACTCACAGCTAGACCTTTGCCTGGCATAAAGATGTCCAGCTGAATGAATTTTGTTGGAGCTGCTTTAATTTAAGTAAAATTAAGAAGAGTCAGAGAATGAAGTTTTTTGCCATGTTTTCCATCTGAAATGTGTATGCTCAGGTTTTAATCATATTTGGTTTGGTTTGCAGTGGCATTTTGTTTGGTTGTTTGTTGGGGTTTGTTTGTTTGTTTTAATTTCAAACTGTTTTATTTGTTTGCCAAAGTCTGCCATTTGTCCTGTCTAACAACTATCCAGAATATGATCCTAGAGAAACTCACACACTTTGTAGAATGAATTAAATCACTCAGAAAATAGAGATTACTTCAACGCATAATTTCATATGGAACAATTTCTCTACTCTAAGATTCCTTGCCATACTCTTAAAATTTCTGTTTTAAGTCCCAAACATTCTGCATTAAATCTGTAGGGCTTCTATAAGGGCTCTATCTGTACATACAGTGTATTAAATGTTAAAATTTTCTACCTAAACTTTTACATTTTAAACATATATTTATAACATTGATTTTAACATACTCTAATTTACCTTTCATTTTTAACTACAAATTGAACCTTTTGTATTACTGTTCTCTATCTGAACATGACATTCTTTGGGCCTCTATTAGTTTTCATGAGTTACCACGGAAACTGAAGAGAGAGAAAGAGAAGGAGAATACATTTGTATGCTTAACCAGAGTGAGTTACATCCTTTTCCATATTTCTGTGAAAGAAATTAGTTACTGAACATAGAGACAAAAACCTTATTTTTAGAGATAGGCCATAGTACAACATACATTTTTGTAAAATGGAAGGTACTTAAGATTTATGCTGGATTTGTGTTAAAGGTTTCTGTTTACACTAAGAATATGAATGTCACTGACAATGGGAGTTCAAGCTGTCTGAATTCTTTATCAACCTACCTACCTAGCCAAAATGGGGCATGAGAGTGAAAAATCTACCAAAATCTGCTGTATGGCAAGACATCAGTTCTGAACAGAGCCAAAAATTCCTGTCCTGGAGCTTATCAAAATGGTCTCAGTTTACAATGACTTTTTACCCTAATCAAAGTGTATTGAAATTAAAATAGTGATGAAAGGTTTTCTATAAGATCTATTGGACATGTAAGTGTGGAAAGAAAAAACAAAAAACAATAATGAAAAAGAAAAGTTTTGTGGATTATAAATGCAGTTTTGGAAATTAAAAAAAAAAAAAAAGAGGTTTTTAGGTTAACAAGTATGAAAAATTTACAAATTAAAAATGAGCAGAAATTTTACAGTGATATTATATGTTACTTGTTATTACCTGCACTGGAGAAATTGGGTGATAATTTACAAAGTATTCCATGTGGGGAAAACAAAACACTGGAGTAGGTGAATCCTTTAAGCACTTATGTACGCTATACTTTTACACATTATATTTTAGGTAATTACTCTGCCTTTATCTTGAACTGACTGTACATATTTATTGTGAAAAACTAAGCTACTTTATATCACAGCTGCATATACTCACTCAGAGTTAGTGAGACCTTTTGGCCAGCTGAGTGTACAAGAAAGAGATTATATTCATTCACAATAAAGCTTGCAAGCAGACCTACATATACATTCTCACTTTCCCCCCCCCCCCTGCAGATTAGGAGGAATTCAGTTTTTCGGAATTAAAAACAAAACAAAACAAAAACAAAAACAACCAAAAAAACCCAACAAACCCAAAAACCAAAAAATAAATTGTCTATGGCATTCAAAGTTCTACCATCTAAGTTTAACGTATTGTCATGAGATAAGAAATACACACACTCTAACTGTAGGTTCAGATACTCTTCCTTCTTTTATAGGTTTGAACACCTGTTCAAGTTCCAATGAAAATTGCAGTGTTAAGGTGATGTCTGTAGTGACTTACCTATGACCAGAAATCTATATAAGGTTGTAATCTATGAAGTGAAAACAACCACCCAGAAAAGGATACTGAAATCTTACTTATGTACAGATTTAACAGATGAGTTTTTCGGCTTTGGCCTTGGTGTCCATCTTCTACTGGGCTACTGTGTCACTGGGAATACAAAGCATACTGGCTTCCTCATTCTTCCTTGACTCATATGGAGGGAAACATAGAGGAACTGTAGTGGTAAGCAATGTAGAAGGACCAACTATATTTTTCTTTCTGATGGAAGTGCTGCGCTTTCATGCCTTTCATTATGTCATCTGACAACAGAAGCATGCAAGGTCCATGCCTCTGACATGAGGACTGTGCCCCTTTCATATGTATAACACAGATGGGAAAGGAATTTCTTACCTGAAAAAGCAAGTGTTTAAATGAAGTTAAGTCCTTATAACTCCTTTTCCATTTGATGACTTTTACAGATTCTTTGCTGACATTTTAAACAATCTTGTTTGGGGACTGAAGTCTCTCAAGAAAATCTGGGTTCCTTCAGAAAACAAAGCATCCAGAAACAGGCACTGAAGTTATCTGTATGAAATATCTAGGTCTTGTTAAGTGCATGTGTATGTGTTTACAAGTTACAGGTTTGGACATCTGCAGTATAATTAAGTTCTACTGTTCTTAATCAAGCATTGAGTGATGGGGCTTCACCAGATGAAAGAAGCCCTGACTCCATTAAGATTGCCACTAAAATTTTCACTGTCTTTAATAGTCAAACTGTTCATATGCTAGAACAAAACCACATCTTCAAAGTGTTTATCAGAGATAGCTTGTCAGTCGTTTATGTGAAATGTTTAATTACTTTTAAATTACCATGCTAGCAGGATAAATTTAAATATTCATGCTGAGAATGTGGGTTGATATTTGCAATGAAACAAAAAGGAAATTAAATATTGTCTATTTACTTTAGTTAGAAATCTCTGGGGGAAAGTATGCTAGACTAAGTATGAACAAGTTTCAATGGAACAGAAGATAAACTAAGACACTAAAGAAAAACCCTATTTTTGGCACATATTAAAGTGACAAGAACCTTGAAGTTATATTAAATAATAAAAGTAGTGTGCGTATTCCCATTAGTTATATGTATTGTCTACCTATGTTTTCAGATAGGGAGCATGCATCAGTAAGAAAAATTTTAATTTAAAATGATGCAAAGTGGTCCCAGTGCAAACAGAGACATTGAAAAAAATGATTAAGCTATTGAAAACTGTCCAAGAGCTGAATTTCAAAATGACAAAGTATATAAAAAATCATTATGCACCGATGGCAATTGTGAAAGATTGAATCTAGTGCCCAATACAGTTACTGTTATTATCTTCAGCTTTCACATAAAGACAAAAATCTTACAATTCTCAGTTATTCAGGTAAATTACTTTGATATTATTTTTTTGCAGAATTTTTTTTTCTCCATTTGTAAGGCAAACAATTTTTCCCATTTCATAAGAATCACTCCTAAAAGCACTGAGCTGATGTCAATTTCCATGACCAAGGAACAGTATAGAAATATTCAGACCATTTTGAGATTATACAAGGGCTCTCTTGCCTTCACCATACTGATGGGGAAACAATACAGTTCTGATTAGATGGTATTTGCCTGTAGAAATTTCTTGAAGAGTTTTAGTTTTCTGAAGCACTGAAATGAAATATTCTTGAATAAAAAGAACATTATCATTCCATAAAATTCATGCTGGAAATAACTAGTATGTTACATTACATAATACTCATTACACTATTCTGAAAAAAAATTGAGCATTTTGTGTGAAAGTTCCACACATAAGTATTATCCTTCCTAGGAGATTTGACTTTCTTACAGGTGGGCATAGAAGCTATTCCATTTTTGCAAAGATATGATATTGGATGTCCCGTCTCTTTGGTAATATCATAACCATCATTCTCAGATGCAACATGAGTACTTCTAATTGCAGTTTTCCAGTAGTGACAGTAAAAAGCCAGATCAGGCCATTTGGTCTTAGAAGAGGTCAAATTTAGCTGCTTTCAAGTGTGGTGTTTTAAATAGACTTTAATGTGCAATGTAGACATTTAGAGTCTGAAAAATCTTCAGTTTAGAAGGCATTATTTTAGCGTACATTTGTTTTATACAGAATATTTTATCATGCACACAAGGCAGTAGGCAGCTAAATTAAATAAGTAAGAAAAAAGTTAAAAAAACCTACCTAAAATATGTTTTGGATCTATATGGTTACACAGTAATTAAGATATCTACATTTTATCTCTTCCTGCTTTCAGGACTTCATGTTTTGTTTACTTTATCCTTAGGGCTTGTAAATCAATTAACAAGAACTGATGGACCACAATATTCACTAATATGTTTGTATTCTTTATAGAGGAAGGAGGTACTGGTAGTCACAGTCACATTTCAGAATTGCAACATCAAAATTTACAAACAAAAATTAAAAAAAAAAATTCACTAGCAAGATTAAAGTAGTACTACTTTTAGCTTGATAGCAATATTAAAAAATATATCACATGAATTTGTTTTCTGACAATGTACTTTTATTTTTACTAGGTTAAATTTTCATTGGTAGGGAAAATAAAACCTATTTTACACTGTTCTATTAATAATTTTTAAAGTAAATTCAGATTCATTGCATTTACATTTTTTTCCCACAATTTGTTATAAAAAACCTAAGAGGGCTTAGGTAAAGAATTTATGACTATTTTTGTCTCCTATTGAAGATAGATCTGGTTCAAAGCACTAAAATCTATCTACAGATGCTAGTAAGATTTTTTTTCCCCATGAAAAATGAAAATGAAAAGTGCTGCCTTTTATATTTCATGAAAATGATCTAACAAATGAAGTTTAATATGATTGTTTTCCTGCAATTATTTTTTTTTCTTTAGTGTCCTGGTTTTGCTAGGATACAGTTAATTTTTTTCTCAGTAGTTAGAATAACTGTTTTGGTTTCAGTGCAACTGTTTTTGTTTTGTTTTTTTTTTCCTCAGAAAAAAACCCCAAACATTTGATGAGACACAAAGATTCCAAACTTTACCATTTTCCAAGATAACAGGAGGCTGGGTCTGAACATCAGGAAACATTTTTTTTACTGTGAGGTTGACTGGACATTTGCACAGGTTGACCAGGGAGCTTGCGGAGTCTCCATCCTTGGAGATATATTAAAAAAAACCTATCTGGACACAGTCCTGGGCAACTGGCTCTAGGTGGCCCTGCTTGATGAGGTGATTTGAACCAGATGACCTCCAGAGGTGCTTTCCAACCTCAATCATTCTTTGATTTTGTGCCTCTGTCCTCTTTCAGCAAATACTGGTTTCTGGATTTCCCAGACTAGGGAAACTCTGTTATTGACTGCAAGATAATTAGAGAGGATGAAATACACTTCATTTACCTACATGACAACAGAAAAGGAATGAGACACACCTTTTTACAAAAGCCACCAAATGATACTCAGCTTCAAACATTGGAACAGGCTGCCCAGGGAAGTGGTTGAGTGACCATTCCTGAAGGTATTTAAAAGACATGTAGATGTGGTGCTTAGGGACTTGTGGTGGACTTGGTAGTGCTAAGTTGAACCTGATTACCTTAATGGTCTCTTCCAACCTAAATTATTCTATGATTCTACTGCCACTAATGACATGATTTCATTTTACCTACAATCTTGGTAGTTCTGCAATATTTATCTTGTCTGCTGGAGTCATGAAACACAACTAAAATAAGAATTACCTAAATTTGAAGAAAAATATTTTTAGACAGAATTGCATCTTTAAGGCAAAACCAGAAGAGAGAAATTCACTTATTCAATTACATCAGGATTTTATCCACGCAGTTTAGAAAAACCCAATTAATAGTTTTCTACATTAAATCTGGAAGTTTTGAAAGTAAAATATCTTTCAGGAAGAAAATATTTTTTTTCTTCCTTTGTTTTTTTTTGAAGAAGGGTTCACTTTTTATGAAACTTTTGAAGATTAATATCTACAGTGTTATGACATCCTTGGCAGCGGATGAAACCTGAATATTACATATCATTTCAGAAAAAAACAAAAACAAAAACAAAAACAAAAACAAAAACAAAAACAGAGTTAATTTGAACTTGTATTTTTGTTGTATCTTTGAATGTATTTTTCTTAATACAGATGAATTTCCTAATGTACATGTGCATGAATGATTTCAAACATACAACTAAAAAACAAGAAAATGCACCATTATCTCAGTTTGTTGTTTTTTTTTTTTCAAGGACGAACCAAATACACTATGTGGCTTCTAAGTTGTGTACATTAAGCATAAAGTTTGCATTTAAAACTGATATTAATTGCTCAGATCTGATTTGTATACTTTTTTTTTTAGGGTCAAGTGAACACACTTTTTTTCTCGTCATGTTTTGCAAATGTTCAAATGTTTAAGATCCTAAAATTCCACAGTAAGTCCCCAACGTGCCTTATAGAATCCATATGTTCCTTACCAGTGATGTGATCTATGTACTAATGATTCCACAATTACAGGTGAAATTTAGATTTATTACAGCCTTCTGTAAGATGCGTTATCATAACAACAATCAAAGGAATAAGGAAATTTTTACCTGCATTGCATGCGTTCAGTTTGCCAACAGAACACCCCAATATACAGATGCATAAATGTAACCAGCCCAAAACTAGGCATAATGGCATAAGCAACTTGTTGAGAATTGATCTTTCTGGGTTCAGAAGGGGTTTAAAATTGGCTGAGGAAAATGCCTTCTTTCTCCTAATATATGGGTCTAGACCCATTAATTTCCCTTTGTGGACACAGAGTTTGGATCTTAAGTGAGTCCTGTTTGTGTAAGTGCAGAGAGACTTACGTAAATGCTATTCCAAGCTTTATGAGTATTTGTTCATATGGGAACTTGCAATTTATACAATTTCTTTTCCCCAGAAGAACAATTTAAAAAATTATCGGCAACAGAATTCTATAAAACAATAGTGAAAACAAAATACATTTGTTTATGTATGTCTAGGCTCTCTGGAATATAGATGTTTTGGTATGAAGAGCGGGCAATTACACTCAGAAAAAAAAAAAAAAAAAAGATTCAGTTATAAACACTTTTCCAAATATGAAGGGAGGAGTCTGCATGCAACTGAGACAATCATTTCTTCAGAAATGCAATGGGTATATGAAATGTTATTTTTTCATTGGTGTCTTGAATATTTTCCTCTAAATTTTTCATTTTAATCCAGTACAGTTCAGTGGAAAGTTGTTAAACCAAAAGTTTTGCCATTTATCTAATGCCTGGTCTCTGAATAGAACTGAAGAGCTCCATCCTTTTCCTGTGGGACCATTCATACCGTGCAAAATCGTGCTCCTGTCTGATACAAATCAGGGCCCTAATTGGTAGCCTAAGTAAAGATTCCAGAAGAGAACTGTCTTTTAAGTGCCACTTCAAGGGAAAATGTCTAAAATCCAAAGGCATGGCAAGCTTTTACACATGCTACAGTTCTGTATATAGATAGTTTCAGTCTCTAAGTAAAATGTATGTGGGACGTAATTATGCATAAAAGTCTTGAGTGTTGATTCCCATTCAAATCTTCTTACAAATCCCTAGTATTTTTAACATATTTTTTAAAATAGCTTTAAAATATAAGGCTGTGGTATATATTGGATTCAAGACTCCTGTAAAAGTTCATTAATGGTGATAGGATTTTTTTACTTTAATATTGTGAGAATTCATTAATATTTTAGGTAAGTAGCAAAAACTATTGTTGCTTAAAAGAAACATTACTAGGTTGCTTTTTCTCCTATATATTCACCTACAAATATTAAGAGAAGAACATTTTGAATAAATGAACCAATACATGCAATTCATCATTTTATTGTTAAAAAAAAAAAAAATGCATTGCCATAATCAGCTAGGGGTGACTGGGTTATTTGATTTACTGCAAAACACAAAGCAAAGCTCCTACAGTACTGACAAAAGCTAAGACAAAACAAATATATTCGCAAGGGAGAAAGAAAAGGAGGGGTGGGGTTTTTTTGTTTGACTGGTTGTATTTTCTTTTTCAAATAGTGATTAGACTGGAAAATTAGGCACTTTGGGATTTTTCAGGCAGTGGTAACAGATGGCTAAGGTAGTGATGAACCACTGAAGGGGCTGGAGAGCTGATTAGGGAGACTGACTGAAAGCATGTATCCTCAAACTGGCAGAATGCCTAATAAAAGCAGTGACCCATCATTTATAGTAAGTCTTTAAAATATTAAGTGGACAGACATATTCAGAGGAGGGGAGGGAGGAGGGGGAAAGCTGTCCCTGTTAACTTTTTTTTTTTTTTTTCCCCTAGAAAGTTTTGAGATAGAAAAAATTTCTCAGTTCTTGCTCATGGTTTTTTTCTGGCTTGCTTCTTTTCCTACTCCTGTCTTTTTAAAGTGGACTATAACTATACAAAAAGGAGTGAGATTATTTCATTAGTCCTGTTTTTTTAGAAAGATAACAAACAAATAAAACAGCCTCCTTTGAAAAACAGTCTTTCATTTCTGTGATTATAATACAAGCTTACTGTAATCATCTGAAAGGAAGGAGACTGGTATTAGTGGAGCATTTGAAAAATTATTTCTCTATGGAAAATGTCTTCAATTTTATGATAAAATTCTAAAACTAGATGAAGAAGGTTAATATTCTATTGTATACTAAATGTGGTCTCAGACCACAGGATTTCTAAACTATGAACTATATTCCTTTCTCTGGTACTGGATACTCCCATCATTACTCATATTTGCTACTTTCTACAGACATTAATTTCCTTTCACAAAAAAATTAATTCATATGAAGGTGGTAGAAATTAACATTTTGAAAATAGGGATACTTCTTTCATTGAGAAATTTTATAATTCTAGAGGGAAATGTGGCCAAACCTTTGACTAATGAAGATTCTTCTTACCCAGTTTACACCTTGTCTTTGCTTTCTGAGTAACACCAGTGCAAATGATTGTTTGTACATAGTCTAAAACAGTTAAATAGCAACTGAAATAGTATGCAGTTCAATTTTTCACCCTTCACTAGCTCCCGTGCAGGTGAAGCTGGTTCTCTGATAGTGGCTTTCTAACTCTTACACAGTATTAAACACAACAAAAGCTACTAGAACTAAATAAAAAATAAATATAACTTAAGAAAATGCTTTAGGTGTTTGCTTTAAGCTCTGTTGTTATTTCCCATAACCCTGTAGATATTTAGATATAGAATTTTTCCTCTTATAACATGTTTATGTGGTGTAAGGTTGTGTCAACTCAATTATATCAACTCGGGTACTGGAATTAACAAAGGTACATTCTGCCTAGTATTTGACCTACAGAGAGATAATTTTTTTTTTTTTTTTAAAGGCTAATTAACCTAAGAAAAGTACTGCTCCAGTATAGCTATATTTCTCTGTTATTTGAGCTGACTAGTAAGTTCAAGGTAAAGACACCCCTTATTCATACACAGATGTTCACACATGCACTCTCTATGATTCAAACTCAATGTCTTTACAAAGCACAGAAGTAATCAACTCCTGGGATCAATATCGTTGTTATATCTTGGACATAGGTAAAATAGAATTTCTGGAAGTTCAGTGTTATCTCTTTTGACCAGAGTCTGTTGCATAAATGTATTAAAGTTCTGTTATCTCCCAAATTTCCCCTTTTTTTTTTTTTTTTTTTTTCAGCCTAGCAATGGCTCCTTGGTGGGATGCTTTATTTTCTCCTAGACTTCGCTACAATTTGATATTCTGCTGCCCATGTATGAATATGTTACGCTAGTAGACATGAATATTAGTATGCTAGTGAGCAGTGATGACATGGAAGTAATTGTTTTTTCTAGTTATCAGTTTTCCTCTGTCTTGCTGCAGAGATCTCCATCTGCCTAAGTTGATACAAAATATCTAGAATTAAAAGAAATGGTTTTCAGTTATGGAAACGTTATGCTTCTAAAATAAATATCTTTTTAATATAAGTTGCTCTTTGATATAGATTGATTTTAGACACAGAAATTATTTAGTCTTTCTATCCAGTAAATAAAAAAAGGTCAGGAAACATACTCAGGAGGTGTTCTTGCAAGAGGATACTCACTGGAGCCTGTTGGCATTTGTTTTTAATCTTTTACACAACCCTCCTTCAACCCTACTAATAGCTATGCAAATAACTATGCTGAATAGAAGCACCTAGCACAAGCGCCTTTAAAAATCATCGGTGTTAAGTGCTCTCAGATAATAATGCCTATGCAGACAGATGTAAGCTGTCTGAGACCTCAGTAATTTCAGGAATTTATATTAGAAAAGCAGTAATAACTCATACCTACTCTAACACTCTAAAGTCACATCATATTTTCCATAATGTAGTTAAAAATATGTTGCCTTTGGTTATTTGTTGGTATAATCAGGGTATTGAGTTTATGTGACAAGGTTTTGGTAACAGCAAGGCTACAGGAGTGGCATCTGTGGGGGAAGACACCATGTCAGAAAGAGCCAGTTCCAGATGGCTCCAAGACAGACCTGCTCCAGGCAAAAGCTGAGCCCATCAGCAACATTCATAGTGCCTCCATGCTGACTTATTTAAGAAAGGATAAAAACGCTGCACAACAGCAGCTGGGAGAGAGGAGGTAGAAAATGTGAGAGAAATTGTGCTATGGATACCAGGGTCAGGGAAGAAGGAAGGGGAGGAGGTGCTCCGGGTGTTGAAGCAGACAACAGCCTGCAGCCCATGGTGAAGACCATGGTGAAAGAGCTTGTCCCCCTGCAGCCCACGAAGATCCATGGTGGAGCAGATATCCACCCTACAGCCAATGGAGGACCCCATGCCAGAGCAGACATATGTCATAGAACCATAGAATCACAAAATGGTTTGGGTTGGAAGGGACTTTTAAAGGTCATCTAGTCCAATCTCCCTGCAAAAAACTAGGGACATCTGCAACTAGATAAGGTTACTCAGAGCCCGGTCTGACTTTGAACACTTCCAAAGATGGAGCATCTACCACTTCTCTGGGCAACCTGTGCTGATGTTTCACCACCCTCATTGTAAAAGATTTATTCCTTATATCTAGTCTAAATCTACCCTCTTTTAGTTTAAGACCATTACCCCTTGTTCTGTCACTATAGGTCCTGCTAAAAGCCTGTCCCCATCTTTCTTGTAGGCCCCCTTCAAGTATTGAAAGGCCACAATAAAGTCTCCCTGGAGCATGCTTTTCTCCAGGCTGAACAACCCTAACTGTCTCAGCCTTTCTTCATAGGAGAGGTGTTCCATCCCTCTGATCATTTTTGTGGCTGTCCTCGACTCGCTCCAACAATTCTATGTCTTTCTTGCTCTGAGAGCTCCAGAGCTGGACCCAGTAGTCCAGGTGGGGTCTTACCAGAGTGGAGCAGAAGGCCAGAATCACCTTGCTTGACCTCCTGGCTGTGCTTATTTTGGTGCAGCCTAGGCTACAACTGGCCTTCTGGGCTGCAAGTGCACTTTGACAGCTCATGTCCAGCTTTTCATCCACTAGTGCCCCCAGGTCCTTCTTGACAGGGCTGCTCTCAATGCCTTCATCACCCAGCCTGTGTTTGTACCAGGGATTGCCCCAACCTAAGTGCCTTGCACTTAACCTTGTTGAACCTCATGAGGTGACCTGCAGGAAGCTGCAGCCTGTGGAAGGTCCATGTTAGAGCAGGCTCCTGGCAGGAACTGCAGCCTTGTGGAGAACAGCACATGCAGGACCAGATTTTCTGGCAGAACCTGTGATGCCATGGCAAACCCACAATGGAAAACTCCATTCCTGAAGGAGAGCACCCTGTGGAAAGGACTCATACTGGAGCAGTTCCTGAAGAAGTGCAGCCCATGCGAAGGACCCATGGAGAAGTTTGTGAAGGACTGTCGCCCATGGGAGAGACCCTGCGCTGGAGCAGGGGAAGAACATGAGGAGGAAGTAGCACCAGATAAAATGTTAAAGACTGACTGCAATACCCAATGCCCTTCCATCTGTGCCACCCCAGAGGAGGAGATAGAAGAATTGAGAATGAAGTTGAGCCTGAGAACAAGGGAGGGATGGAGGGAATCTGGTTTTAGATTTGCTCTTATTTCTCATTATCCTGCTGTGTTTAATTAGCAATAAATTAAATTAATTTTCCTGAGTAGAGTCTTTTTTGCCAATGATAGTAAGTGGTAAATGATCTTCCTGTCCTCATCTCAACCCACAAGCTTTTATTCATATTTTCTCCCCCTGTCCTGTTAAGGAGGGAGAGTCACAGAGAGATTTGGTGGGCACCTTGTGGCTAGCCAAAGTCAACCCATCACAATCAGTTACAAGAACATTTATTTCAGGATCTTTTACAGTGGAATGGTCCCAAAAGACCATCTTTAAATTAGTCTTTCAGTATTGTTTCATTCCAAAATATAAGAAAAAAATATTTCCAGAAAGAAAATTCTCTAGGAAGATGTATCAGCACAACCAGCACGGTTTGAGTGGCAGGGGTCTGCCAGGGTGTCCTATATGAGAGGTGGCCATGACTTGCCTGAGGCCAGGCACAGCTGGTTCAAACTAGAGTTGATGCTGATGCAAACAGCCCGTTGCAACCCAAAACTGCTGCAGCCAGGGGAGCCCACAGCACCTCTGCTCAGTCAGTGATGACACAGCAGCAGATGTTGTGCAAGGAGAAACAGGATAGGTGTAGAGATAATACAGAGGGAGACATGAGGAGAAACAGAAGAACAAGAAGGTATGTGGTGGAAACATGGAAGAAATGCAAAAAGACATGTTTGGAGACACAGTGGAGAGTCAGTAAAAGCAGAGAAAAATGTACAAGAAGCAAGGAGTGGCAGAAAGGATCTGCTATGCACTGACATAAACCTCCTGCACTCCTGTCACCCCACCGAAGGAATTGGCTTGGCTGAGTGTAACACACAGTGAAAAAAAGGGGAACTGAAATTAGGAAGGGGGTAGGAGAGTTGTTTGGCTAAAACTGAGCCTGGGAAAGGAGAAGGAAAGGTACTTCACTAAATGTTTAATTATGTATGTTTTCTTTTTTCTCAATACCTAAATTAGTAATCAGAAGTTTACTTTAATTGGTAATAAATGAAGTAAAAAATCTTGAATCAAGATTGTTTTGCTTGCAATAAAACAAAATCAATATTTAATCAGTAATTTTTAAAAGAAGCTGTGATATATGAAGGAGATCTCTATGTAACAGCTCCAATGCTGATCCACTCTTACCACCTGGCATCTTATATTTTTTTTTAGGTTAAGGGCAGACAATATTACTATAGGTTAAAAAGATAGTTTTCCTACCTATCAATTAACTCTTTTCTTTGCAATTGGAGAATACATCCTTTGCAATTGGAGACATCCAATCAATCTGGGATCAGTGGTTTAGTGGCATATAAAAGGATAGGAAAGCATAAGTAATGACAGTTCTACTTCAGACAGCAAAAAAACCCACCTGTTAAAAACCCTTTTTTATCAATTTTTGAAAAGTCAATACACCAGCTTTTTTTTAATCAGATGCCAACTATTTTTGATACCAACTATATTGTTTGTCCCATGCAACACAGATAGTGACACTGACGTTCTCTAATATAGAAAAAACATGTTAAGACAGGCTCCTTTGACATGTAAATATACATAAAAGAATTACTCAGTAGTGAACAATTAAATATGCATGCTCACTCTGCAATATCAAGCGTAGAAAGAGTTCATGTTACTACTTTAAGTCATTGTTAATAAAAATACTGAAGTTTAAAAGTATCAATATGAATATACTTTTCTGTAATTAGATTTTTTTCACAGTAATAGTTAAAAATATTAAAACTAGAAAACCAAAATATGCTGTGAAAATGATATATTATAAATAAAATGGAATGAGGTTCTTGAAGCTTCTTCAGAAAAGAACATCCTTTTTTCATATGATTTGAAAAATAACTATGGATTAGTATTTAATAATCTTTTTTGCTGAATGAGTAACTTGTTTTCTCCAGTAAGACAACAAAGTGTACTAAGAAAAAAGCTGAATTTAGGTTGAAAAACTGAAGAAGTTTTTGAAAGATTTAAATATATGAGAAAAAAAAAAAATATTTACTGGCTTAATTAAATGATCCAAGTTAAGCAGAAGAAACTTAATAGAAAGTAAGAGGACACTAGAAGCAATGTGGAACAAGTCTGCTTAACAAAAAAAGGGCATCCAGTCTTTTAGCTTATTCCTTCATGGCTTCTGTGTGTCCCTGTATGTTCTGCAGTAATGACTATATGAGATTAATCTAGACCCTTACAAGTTGAATTTACAAGCTTGATTCTCCTAGGTGCTTCTTTCTCCGGATCTAGAAGATTTTATTTAATTTTCTGCTCATCTTACCTCCTACTTATGAGACCTATTTCTGAAGTTTTTCCCCTTGAAGAACTCACATTTTTACTAAGTCAGAGATCTGTGTAGCTCACTTGAGAATGAGATTAAAAACAATTCTACATTTACAATAGAGGACATCTAGGGTTTGTGCCATATTTTTATTTTATTCTGACATATGAGGGTCCGGTATTTGACCTCTAAACCTGCAAAAGAGATCACATGTGAAAAGAGAAGAATCAAGTAGTATACTTGGAGAGGTATGAAAAAAAGTTCACTGTATTATAAATAGCTTACAGTAGTAAATGACGTAAATTTTTCAGCAATTATACAAGTACTTAAACTTTTCAACCAAATCATTCCAATTAATTTGCTTTCTGTATAATTATTCATCTGCATGGTTTAAGCACCATTTAATAATCTTTCATGACCCTTTGTTTTTGAGTAGTGAACCTGAAACAATTCATTATGGTTCAGGAAATTCTCTATTCACATAGAGTTGAATTGGGTATCTTTCCATTAGGCATATGCTTAATGAAGAAATTACAACTTTTTGGCTTGATTAGTGGGAAAATTAATGACTAAGTACTGTTTTTCTGACAAAAAATTACATGTCTGTCAGAAAGAAAGTTGCTTTTCCTCAGTTTATAGTAGATCTGTCTTTCAGTGCAAGATATAGGTCAATTACTAACAAAAAGGAAGTATGATTACCCACAATATATTGCTTATTGCTAACAGTGGAAAATGTCACAGAAACTAGTTTGTTCTGATTATTTGACTTCTAAATGATACAGAATATTGTTTATTTGTATTCAGATATGTAGATACTAACATATAATTAATTAAGTCAACCTACCCAAAGGCTATTGGAAACAGTAAATGCTATTGGAAACAAAGTGAAGATTATTTTATTCATAAATATTATTTGATTCATCAAAATGAACAAAATTGTGGGTATTAGTCTACAAGGTGCTTTTTTTTTTTTGTTTTGCTTTATGTTATCAAAAGGAACATTCAATGAAGAAAATAATCTTTCGATTCAAACCAGGTAAAAGTTTGGAGACCCAATTGTTAGAAAAATTATATTATCCATGACTATGTAGATGTGTATATATATGTGTGTGTGTGTGTGTGTGTGTGCGTGTGTATGTATATAAACCTCTTGCTTTCTCAGAAATTTTGTACTGTTTTTTCTTTTATTTCTCATTTTGTATCAACTTCCTCTTGTTTTAAATAAATATTGTATTTAATACCTCTAGAATAGGAAGCTATTAGCACTAGGTTTAAATTGGATGTGGCATTGCTTATTATACATTACTCTGTGGATATATTTATTGATAATAACCATGTATATTATAAATCAAACTAAAAAGTACTTGCTGTACAAATCCAGTTAAAAATCAAATTTTGTTTATCACATGATCATATTTTTTAACCATTTTGTTTCTATTAATTAAGGAAAATGTTAATGAGACAAACACGATGCTCAACATCTTTATGGAAGCCATCTATAGACAGATCAACAATTACCCTAATATTCCACACTGCAAGAGTAGTATCTGGCAACTACAACTATAACTTTATGTGATAAGTAATAGTTATCTCTGTTTTAAAGACAGAAAGCTGAAATATAAATGGTGATATTCACCTGTCTAGTGACAAAATCTACAAAATCTGTACTTTAGACTGGGTAGGCAATGATGAGAAGTAGACAGTTCCATAACAGAAAAATCTTCAAAAGAAAACAGAAGAAAAACCCACAAAACCCACAATGTCTCAGCATTACTTATAATTTATTCTTAGAGTGCACGTATGAAATATGTTTTTAGATACTGTGAGGATCCTTTAATACTTATAGATGCAATGTTTTTTTCTCTTGGGCAACTATGAACAGTTTTGCCAAATCCTGGCTTTGCAGCTTCCATCAAATTTTAGATTGTGGATTTCTTCCTGAATATGATGTAAATATTGATTTCACTCAACAATATCAAGACCATTTGATACGAATTTTATACATAAAGAATCTTATACATCAATGCATATTCAAGTTATGCTGTGAAATGACAGATTAATAGCTTCAAAATAATTTCTTGAAAATAATAATAAAAATATTAACTTTGCAAGAAGGAATTTGAGATTGAGGTGTTCTGCAGATGATTTCTTTTTATTTCCACCACAATAAAGGAAGATGTGTCAGTCCCCTACTATTAGCATGTACTTCCACTTCACCGATGTTGCAGAAATATATATATATATGTTTGTATTTTTTCCTACAAACTGTTTATAGCAGTTCATGAATGTGAATAACATGAACTAGGTTGAGAGTTTATCCAGTGGCTCTAAACTCGAAGAACATAACTGCTTATGCAAGAACAAAATAAGACTTTGTAAGGTGTATGAAGATGAGTTCTTGAGTGTTTTAAGTAGGCAAATGATGTATATTTTTGCTTAAGAGTTATTTTTTTTTTTTATTGAGAGAATTGCTGTCCAGAATTTATAGTTTCCACTGTATTTGTAACAGATATAAGTAATACATATTGCAAAGTTGGTTATGTATTTGTCAAAATATGGCACCATTAAAGAAAGGTAAATCATATATTGTAAAACATGCCACTCACAAACAGTAACATAATATTCATCAGAAGTGAAAAAAAAAAAAAAAAAAAGATAAAAAGGAATTTGTATTCCAGTTCTGTGCAGTTGTACCATATCTCTCCCAGTTCAGTGCTTTGAAATCACCATTGAAGGTAAGCGTAGACATACTTTTATCTTTCAGGAAAAACAGATACTGTTCTATTCCTTCTTTGCAAGGGTGAAATTAATTTTTAGATGGGAACAAAACTTTTATATTTTATATTAATAGAACATAAATTGAGTGTTTCCTTTAATGTAAGAATAAAATTCTAGTGTTTTGTAAAACTGTAAGATTTACAATAGATTTACTATATATTCTAATAATTTATTTTATTCAAGTCAACAGTTTTGTTAGCTGTCCTCACAGTCCAAAATATCATGAAGACTATTGAACCTTCAAAAAAATCAGAAAATGTTTTCCATTGAGAACACATTAAGATTATGACCTTGCTTTGGATTCCTTTTGCTGTTAATAAGTAGCACTGATACTCCATAAAGTCCATTGTTCTTCACTAAAATATAAAGACCAAAGGGGACTACTTCAGTGCACGGGTAGTGGGTGTCCTTGGAGGATGAGATGAAGGATCAAGTTTCTGTAATTTAATAGCTGAAATAATGTTAATACTAATTAAACATCTGTTCACTGTAGAAATCAGACAATTCATAACACAGCAAATTTCAGTGACTACTTCCATCTACTCCCTGACAGAGAAAGGAGTACTTGTATTTTTTCATTTTAGGGCCAACATCTGGTGTGGATGTTGGAAATTTAGCTGGCTTTTTAATGCCATCCAATTTCTGTTGTATTGAACAATATAGGTAGCTGAAATTACATATCTGAACCAGTTCAGATGGTACTTAATCACATTTGAGGGCACAGTAATGCAATGCTGCTCAGACTCCACAGGCAGACATTTTCTTCCAGTTCCCCAACCCTCACCAGTCAGGCACATTTTCCTGTTTGAAGTAGGGGGGTTCAAGCATGTTTTTGGAAAGATTACTTTTGATTGAAATACAGAAACAGCTAGAAAATTTATCATTTCCCTTTGCCCTTCAGGTTCTTTGGGGAGGACACTTAGAGGACTGTAGTTTTACCCCACTGAATCTTCAAACACTGTGAACGACCCCACACAACTCATGTGACTTTGCTGTGCTGATTTTCTAATTCTGGATCAGCCTGTCCATCAATGATGCTACTAGGTCTGCATATTTTGCCTCTGTAATTAATCATTCTGTTTAAATGTTCTCATAATTGCAAACTTAAATGTGTCCAACTGCAGATTCTTCCATTTTGCTTGGATTATATCTTCCTCTGTTAGAGAGTAAATTTCTCCTCATATACTGTAATCAAGATGTCTCAAAAAAATTTTTGAACTTAACTGAGTTCCTTCAGAATCCATTATAAAAACAACAAAAAATTACTTAAATGGAAGAGAGAAAAAAATTCTTAATAGTCCTTCATTATGTGTGTATACTGGTATGTCTATATGCATATAAGGGCAGACAGAAATCATTTTGTCAGCCTCAGAAATGTATCAGCTTCTGGACCCAAAAAAAGAGAAAAATTAATAGCTTCTGGGAATAATCAGAATTGGAAATGAAGAACATGCTGAACTTTTCTGTATCTAACAGAGCTAAATATGAAAAGACAATGTATGTCATCCACCTTTACTGTTCTCAGACACAGACACAATGCCCATAACCTAGCTTTGAAGAAAGTGAAATATAAGTATTAAAAACTTCAGAAAAAAAAAAAAAAATCAAAACAGATTGTCTTCTTTTTTAATGTCTGTAGATAGAAAAGTGATTCCAGAGGAAACAGAAAAGTTTTACTACATTGCCTATATTCTCTGTCATGCTCTGTGTAATTAAGGACAACACTTTATGAGGAACACATGCCATATAAAACATGCACAGTGTTCTTGTTACTGTGTAATTACTTGGAGTAAAGGTTATCCAAATAGATCAAAGTTCATTGTTATGAGTACTGGAAATAATTTATGTAACTGAGAATAAGAACTCCTCCTCCACCCTCCCCCGCCCCAAGAAAGGAAACTTCAGTGCCATGTGCAGGAAGAACACTGTTTTCTATCATACCAGAACAGTACCATTAATTTCTATTAAACAGAAATAGATTAAAAACTCTAATAGAGTCACAGAATGGTTGAAGTTAGAAAAGGCCTCTGGAGGTCATCTGGTTCAACCCCCCTTCTCAAGCAGGGCCACTAGAGCAAGCTGCCCAGGACCACATCCAGATGGCTTTTGAGTATTTCCATGGATGGAGACTCCACAACCTCTCTGGACAACTCGTTCCTGTGGTCAGTCTCTTTATTTGTTATTCTTTATTATATAAAATTAAGAAGTTCAAGATGATTAATAATCAGAAAAATTTGGGATTAATTTATTCTGGTTTCCCAACCCACCCATGCTCAGAATTTTCAAGTTTTTTGCTGAAACAAGGACTGCTGAGAGGAGAGAAAAAATGGGGAGCCAAAAAAAAAAAGCAGTAGGATTTATTTTTTTTTAATCAGTCTCCATACCTTCAATCACACTCTGCAAATCTTCACAGATTATTAAGTCTTGTTGTCAGAAATCTTTGTATTTACACTGTATTTTTTTTTAACATTGTGTCTTTTTTTCTGAGTTCAGAAATAATTTAGGGCAAAAAGTACATGATACTTGTTTTAGGAATAACCACTTTATTATTACCTTTGTTATAATATCGAGAGTGTTAACTGATATCAGATCTCCAAAGTACAGAAACTGTCCAGAAGCACTATAAATTCTTCAAAAGAGCAGTAACAGTCTCTCATATGAATGGAGAGAAGGAAATGGAAGATGAATGGAAAAAAAAACCAAAAACAAAAACCCCACTGGGTTTTATACATTTAAACATTTAAATTTATTGAGACTGAAAAATAAATCCAGCTAGGATTTAGGATTTGAAAATCCTATATCAAAGTGCTTAGCTTTTGGTCATTCAGAGCTCAGATACTGTGGCTAGGTAAACCCCACAGAGTTGGTTGAAAATGATACAACACATTAAGTGTAGGTCCAACAAATTAAGTGTAGCCAATAAGTAAGAATCTACAAACACTCTCTCTATTACCTGGGTAAAGCTCACTGTTTTCTTTTCCAATACAAAAGTGACTTCTCAAGAATTTTAGCCTCTTTTATGTAATTCCTTAATCACTGGAGCAGTCACATAGGAGGCGAGAAACCCATAGACACTGCCTATCCCTGACTCGGGAGATTCCAATCCACATCTCCTGTCACTCTGGAGTGTGTTATCAGCACAGATGGATCATTTGTGGAGACAGTCTCTTCTTCACCTTCCCAGCATCTAATGCAGAAAGAGGGGAGAGGTACATGTAATCTGGGATTGACAGACCCATTTGGGTGTCCAGAGGTTTTATCATTTTTCCAAAGTTGTTTATGTATTTTATCTTTTGAATGGATGCAATGCTATTCTGTTAAAGACTGGTGAAATTAATTGTATTATGGTTGTCCCTTCCCCCAGCAATCACATTTGAAAGAATAAGTGATTCTCACAGCTAGGTAGGAAATGCAATCTCACAAATACATTTCAGGAACACTGTAATGGATGAGGTCTTTCAGGAGCAGATAAAGTGACACCTCATTCTGAAGACCAATAAGGCTTAAATAAAACACTGGCACTGAGATGCTATAATTGAGGTATTGACAGTGGTGCAGGTCTCAAAAACTAAGGACTTTTAATTTATCTCTAACTAGAGAGATCCAGCAAATTTTGATGCTTTGTGAAGACAGCTGCAAAGCATGTGAAAGAGGACAAGCACTACTGAATATTTGTGTTCTGGTGTCCTAAAAGTTCTTTTTGAGTTCATTTTGCTGAAACACACTCTGAATATCTTGCTCCAAAATTACAAAGGAAATCTCCTGAAGAATTGAGAATTGAATTTACAGTGTTCATTTCCCTTTTCTAGTGTTTAATTCCTGGACACACTCTGCCTCAAGAGAGAACAGGAAGTCAGAGAATGGAACAAGCAGAAATGGGGGGGGAAAACTCAAGACAGAACAGAAGCTGGAAGTAGAGAAGTAAAATGCAAGTGATCACTGTGATTTTTTTATGCAATAACGTACTTCTCAGAGCTTAGCTGTCCATTTGTGCAACTTTTCAGGTTATTGTATATACAAAGAATCCTTCATAGCATAAGTAAAAGAAAATGTCTAGAAAAAAAATATTTATTCTTTTAGGCATGAATTATGTCCCAACATGGAATGCTAAACACCTCTTTCTGCTGTTCATTTTCTTTCTGAACAGAGAAAATTTAACCTGTTAGCTGCATAGGCTCTGAACTCTTATTTAAATATTCAGGTGTATATACTTACATTTACAGAAACTATCCGGAGCAGTTCTGTAGAGATCAATGAGCCAAATGAGTTGTGGTTCATTTTGGTTTTTTTCCTACCCCAAAAGGCTGTCAAATTAAAAAGAAATCATAGTTAGAACACTATGATTTACTGTGTTTCAAAGACTCAGAAAGAGTCAGATGAAAACCACCTACAGATAATTTTAAGATTAAAGGAAGAGGAGCATACTATCCCATCAGTTTTGGAATCTGAGATAGACAGAGTTTTTAAATTTATAATGGCAAAAGAAATATGGTCAAGCTGACTGTAAACAATGCTTATAATAAGACAGCTCAGGTGTTTTGTTGTTCAGCCATATTTTAACAGAAATAAAATGTCTGGGTCATACTTACTTCATACTGTAAGCAAAGACTTTATGTAATGTAAGTCCAACTGTAGCCAGCAGATCAAATGTGATCCATGGACATTTGCATTAATGTAATTGGTTATTCTGTAGGAGACAGAGTAAATTGTTCAAGCAAGGAAAAGCCCAAACAACTAATCTTATCATAATTGATAGGAGCCCAAACTAAAAAATCAGACTGTTACCTGTGCTCCAGCTAGAAATTGAAGTTATTGAGATCTATGAGAAAGTGACAGTCTTGCTTCCACAGATGAGGTCTTCCAGTAATTGCTGCTGGGTAATGAGAGGCTGCCCAAAGTTCAGTTTCCAAATCTGTTTCATGCCTCTGCAGTTTCTAAGGCTGGATCTTGCTGACATAAAAATATCTCTGTATTATGAACAAAATGGGGAAAATAATCATCTCTGCAGCCCCTATAGGTTTTCTTCACTAAAGGATAGATGTTGTGGTTTAACCCTAGTAGGAAGGCAAACATCACACAACCGCTTGCTCACTCCCCTGCTGTGAGATGGCAGAGAGAACTAGAAGGATAAAAGTGGGTTTGAGATAAAGACAGTTTGATAGGTAAAGAAAAATCTGGGTGAACAAGCAAAGTAAAATGAGGAATTAATTCACTACTTCCCATAGGCAGGCAGATGTTCTGCCATCTCCAAGAATGCAGGGCTCCAACACGTATGACCATTATTGGGAAGACAAACACCATAACTCTAAATGTCTCTCTTTCCTCATTCTTTCCCCCAGCTTTTATTGCTGAGCATGGTGTCATATGATCTGGAATGACTGCTTTGGTCAGTTGGGGTCAGCTGTCTCAGATGTGTCCCCTCCCAACTTCTTGTGCACCCCCAGCCTACTCGTTGGTGTGGTAGTGTGAGAAGCAAAAAGGCCTTGATGCTGTGTTAGCACTCTTCAGCAATACCTAAAAGATCCCTGTGTCATCAACTCTGTTTTCATCAAAAATAGACCAAAGGAGTTCAGCTCTGCTGAGGAAGAACGTTAAGCTGCTAACAGTAAATATTCAGGACACCCAAGCCACTTAAGACTTTTCTCTAATTGTCTATGATGTCTAGATCAAGATGACAAGGTCCTCTTTACCTGAGCAGGCACCTTCCACATAATTTAAAACTAGACCAGGAGAGACTTCAGGTTCAGTTTGTATGGCAGGTGTTTTAACTTCTGCAGGAGAAGAAGATTTTGCAGAAGAAGAAGGTTCTGCAGGAGAAGAAGATTTAGGAAAGGGAAATTACTGTTTTTAAGAGGTCAAAGAAGAATATTCCAGGTGGTCTGAACAATTTATAGGGTCAATTGTGGCCAATGCCACTGTAAGATCCCAAATCAAAGTAAATTATGGTCAACAATAGTAAAGCGAAAGGTAGATTGTTGTCAATTTTAGCTGTCGCAGTTTCAGCTTTGTGGAAGTTAGCATCTAAATTGCATTCTTTGAAACCTGTTATCAATGGGATGAGCCTAAAATTGGAAAGCAATAATTCATTTCCAATTGTACTTACTTCTATTAGGGGAAAAAAAAAAAAAAAAGAAAGAAAAAAAAAGAAATAAAGGCAACAAATTACTTTTCCTTCAGCAGAGCAACTAAGCATGCTTTTCAAACTGGACATGTGTGTCCCATAGGATATAAAGTAAATGCAATTACTATACAGAGGCATTATTAGATGTCAATGTTAATTGACTCTACAAGTAATTGTTAATGATCTGCTGTGTAGACTGCAGTAACAGGTCTATGTGGACAATAACCTAAATTCAGTGGCAGTTGAATATGGTAAGTAAAATAAACCCCTATAGCTCCAGGTCTTGAAATAAAGGCAAAAATGCTAGCTTTTTTGGTCATCAGAGTGAGTAAGCAGTACAATTAAATGGAAAGGAATAGGCTGAAATCAGAGGAATAGACTTGAAAAACACTTCAATGAGTAAACATACATCAGTAAATGAATCTTATACATATTTGTGATAAAGTGGAATGATAGAGTACCTAGAATCAACTCTTGATATCCATGTTAAGCAATGAAGTGAAAGAGAATAGAATCATAGAATCATAGAGTGGTATGGTTGGAAGGGACCTTAAAGATCATCTAGTTCCAACCCCCCTGCCATGAGCTTGGACACCTTCCACTAGCCCGGTTTGCTCAAAGCCTCATCCAACATGGTCTTGAACCCTTCCAGGGAGGGGCCAGCCACAACTTCCTTGGGCAACCTGTTCCAGTGTCTGACCACCCTCACAGGAAAGAATTTCTTCCTAATATCTAATCTAAACCTACCTTCTTTCAGTTTAAACCCATTTCCCCTTGCTGTAATTAACTGCTTTTGTAAAAAGTCCCTCTCCAGCTTTCCTGTAGGCCCCCTTCATGTACTGGAAGGCTGCTGTAAGATCTCCCCGGAGCGTTCTCTTTTCCAAGCTGAACAACCCCAACTCTTTCAGCCTGTCCTCATAGAAGTACTCCAGCCCTCGGATCATCCTCGTGGTCCTCCTCTGGACTCGTTCTAACTGGTCCATGTCTTTCTTTGTTGGGGGCTCCAGAACTTGATGCAGTATTCCAGGTGGGGTCTTACAAGAGCAGAGTAGAGGGGCAGAATCACCTCCCTCAACCTGCTGACCACGCTTCTCTTGATGCAGCCCAGGATACAGTTGGCCTTCCGGGCTGCAAGCGCATACTGTGGATGGCAACCCATCCCTCCAGCGTGTCAACCGCAGCACATAGCTTGGTGTTGTTAGCAAACTTGCTGAAGGTGCACTCAATCCCACTGCCCATGTCTCCAACAAAGATGCTGAAGAGCACTGGTCCCAATACCAAACCTTAAGAGACACCACTCATCACCAGTTTCCACTCGGACATTGAGCTGTTGACCACAACTCTTTGAGGGCAACCCATCCCTCCAGCGTGTCAACCGCAGCACATAGCTTGGTGTTGTTAGCAAACTTGCTGAAGGTGCACTCAATCCCACTGCCCATGTCTCCAACAAAGATGCTGAAGAGCACTGGTCCCAATACCAAACCTTAAGAGACACCACTCATCACCAGTTTCCACTCGGACATTGAGCTGTTGACCACAACTCTTTGAGTTCGACCGTCCAACCAGTCGTGCAAGGGCAAGTCCAAGGTCCTGCACCCAGGTCAGAGCAGCCCCAAGCACAAATACAGGCTGGGCAGAGAATGGATCAAGAACAGCCCTTGAGGAAAAGGACTTGGTGGTACTGGAGAACGAGAAACTCGACATGAGCCGGCAATGTGTGCTTGCAACCCAGAAGGCCAACCATAGATGATCTTTAAGGTCCTTTCCAGTCCATACCATTCTATGATTCCATGATTCAATGATACTTAGCTACAGTTGCATTATGTAGTATTATATATGTTTTATATTCTTTTCTCCAGCAGGAGATTTGAGAGTATCTGTTCCCTACTGTAGAAATAGAATAAAGTTGTGACAGACAAATACATGTGTTGCAAACCACAGCAGCTAACTGCACTGTTGCCTTTGCTCTCTTCTCTTTTTTTTTTTTTCCCCCTAAGATTTAAGTCTACACAAAGCTGTAATACATAGGTAGAATACATTTATTGTTGTCACTTAAATTTTATACTTTTAAAATTGATTATTTCCTGATAAATTCCTATTTATCTAAATATTAATGAACTTTATGCTTGGCATCTGTAAAAAATTGGGAGTAAGCCTATAAATGTCTTCATTTTGAAATGTATTCCTTTGGTGTCATCATAGAAAACTTAAATACAGATAATCAAATATCTAAATTAATTTTCTGATGATGTCATAAGTTTCATTTGCAATAATCATTGAATTTCTGCCCCTCAAAATCATTTTAGAATATTTGAAATTTTCACATTTGAATCCCAAATCAAATCATATACTGGAACATATGTTGGCTATGTAAGTCACGTGGTTATTGAAACCTTTAACTGAACTACTCTAGGTTGCTCTGAGAATGATGTCAGATGAAAATTAAAATAATTTCAGACTTTTCATGTAACCCTAAATACAAAAAATAATCTATAATTAGAAACTCTTCACTAGTGAGATCTCTAGTATGAACTGTCTTTTTAGTCATTCTCTCCTTGGAAGGCACTGTATACTTTATTTTTCAGAATAATAACAAGTCTTATAAGTGTATAATATAAGCAGATAATCATATAACTATGTAAGAATATAATGAAATGCTTTAATTAATGCTAAGTACAGCTTCCTAAAAGATAAAGTGACCAGTCAGAGCTAATTATCTAGGCTGTGTTGTCATGTATCCTCAAAGTGGTATTATCTTGACCCTCTCTAGGATCTATAAGGAGCCTGCACAATCTTAGATTAAATACCTAAATTTATGATAATTTGGCACACTTCTGCCACATCTGGAGTACATTCATCTACACTCATCTGGAGTAAGTCCTAGGCATCGGGATAGAGAATGTCTGCTTCTGAGATGTCTGTCTGAGTCCTTATTAGAATCAGTGGGGATACAGGCAATATAGTCCATCTGGCCGGGGACTGATTAATTTCATCCTGAAGTCAGCATCTAAACAGAGGACACACTGGTTAAACAAATCTACATTTCATAGAGTGGGAGTGGAAACTTTAAGGTATTTACATTGTATCTCACTTTTAGCAGGTATGATGAATCCACCCTCTACCATTCAGTAGAGTGAACCTGCTTTAATGTAGAGACATATGAAGTTAGGTTAGGTGAATCCTACCATAAAGTTTAATTTATCCAATTTAGTGTATAATGGATAAGAGGGAGTAAATAAACGTATATCAAGAAAGAATGTAAAATACCAATTTCTTCTTTGTATTTTTGTGAAATTAATTCACGTTCCTTCTTCTAGAATAGAAGGAAAGCAGAATATCATCAGATGCTGCTAATATCTTCAGCGATGACAGCATTTTAATACCTCCATTAAAAGATTTTCAAAAAATATTAGTTTAAATATACTCCCTGTATACTAGCTTCATCTAATCATGACATATTTAATCTATGTGAAGTTGTCAACTGGGAGGCTGCTTCCTCTTGATCCTGTTGTAGAAACTTAATTTGTTTTCTATAGTATTAGTTGCCTGCTTTTTTGTTGGTTTATGCAAGTAAAGAGTGCTGTTAAATCAAGGATTGGAGGACAAAAAAAATACAAAATGTCTTACTCAGCTCAAGGAGATGCTTTAATGTTTTTCTATCACTTAATGGAGAAAACAAACATCCTTCTTTCATGCACGGTTTCATTCAAAATTGGTTTTTATCATCCTTTCATTAGCTCAGTGCTATAACTAGTTTTTTTCATAAGGAAAAGGTATTACTGTTTAGCATATTTTAATTATCTTTCTCCCTGTGGAAAATTCCTAAACGATCCTTAAAGCAGGATTTTGACATTTTTTCTTTCTTCAAGCTAATATCTAAGATATTTCTCTAGTTTTGCCTTCATCTAACAAGACATTAATTTATCTTTTAAATAAATTGAAACATTTTACTTTTTCTTTACAAAGCATTTTACTCTCAATATTTTTTAATTTAATCTATTACTTTGTTAATTTATTTTAAACTTAATCAAAAGTAGGCATTAAAGAAAACAGTGTCCTTTTTAACAACTTCAGGAGAGTTTTCTTATCTTTATCACTTCATAAAAAACTTTCTTAAAGATGACTAGATAAATATTTCCCAATAAATATGTATTCAATTGTTTTCATCCATAATGATCACATCAAATAAACTTACTTCATTTTTGACACAGTCTCACTCTTCCTAAAATGAAAGCTCTGGGTTCATCACCCCTCAGCCATACAATTACACTGCTAAGTTAATAAGCTTATTATAGATCCTTGATTTTTTTATACTGCTGTAAAACTCATTCATTTTAGCACCTAAAACTCTATGAATGGTGCTTTTAAACTGGAGTTTTAAATAAACTTTTTTTTTCTTTTTTCTTTTTTTCTTTTTTTTTTTTTTTTTTCCCAATAAACTATGGCGTCTTCATTTAATTCTGACCTCTTAACTCATATTTAGTCTTTTTACAAAAAAAAAAAAAGTCACACTGAATCTAGGACAAGGTTGTACCTGATAAACGCCCATTTTCTTATGATGTGTACCTCTGCCTTTATTGATTTTAGTAAGAACAATACATAAATTTCTGTCAACAAAAGAAAAGACATGATAATTAATGTTTTAGATAAAATATGTGAATAAAATCTTTTGTTGCTAACCTCATGTTATTTTCCATCTAAAAACACTGAAACACCTTTTTCTTTCCATTATAACACATAACATTATCTATACCAAGAATGTAATACTGTGATTTTATGATTAAATGCTACTAAGTGAAGATAGTTATTCTAAAGTTGGGTTTTTTTATCACCTAGATTTTCCCTGTGGTTTTGTTTAATATTGTTACATTTTTCCACTAATAAACAATTTTTATAGAATTCATCCAATTGATTCTTTTTCTCATTTTTTGTTTTTCTCTCTTTTTCCCTTTTCCCCCTTCTTCCCCACCCTGCCCTGGAATGTCCTACTTTTTCCTATTTCATTTATCATCCATATAAACAATATATTCTACGGGAAATGTATTTTACTTCCATTCAGCCCTTCCTCTCCAACCCAGTTTTCCAATGAATAGTTTGTATTTTCCCTTTCAGTTCAAGATGAAGACTGTACTCTTACACATGTTCTCCTCTCTGGTCTTTTTTTAATTGTTTTGGTGTTTACTCTGTCTTTGCCTGTTTTGGTCTGTCAGTGCCACTGTCTGAGTACCTTCCAAAGAAAAATAGAGCAAACTAAGTAGCAGTTGACATAAATCATTCATTCTCCACTCCTGAAACCAGGTGTACAGGTGTGTCACTGAGGGAATTGGCATCAATATAATTTTGGGGTTAACTTAAAGGTGTTTCCTCCTTAAAGGTGCTTTGGTGTTTCTTTTTCCCAGACTGAATTTATTTGTCTCCATCTCAGATTTAACTACTTTGGATTTCTTTACAGTACAAACACTCAAAATATGTATCTTTGTTCTTGTCTTCAAAACCAAAAATAAATTACCTTGGACTAGAGGACCAAAGGTTTGAGGGAATACAATTAGTATTATTCTGTTCTTGAGTTTACCATTATTGCCAAAAACCCACAGGCATTTAATATCTTTAGCTGGGGAACAGATTTTCTGGAATCCAAGACATGGGCAATTCAGACCTCTGTAGTAAGGACTGAGACATTAAATCTCAGGAGAACAGTTTCTTAGTAAGCAATGAAATATGGAAAATACAAGGCGAAATGATCACAAAATTAAAAAGATTTTCAATAATTTTGAAATAAAATTTTTTAAAATATGAAATTTTCTGGAGAAAAAAAAATACTCTGAAATTAATATTCTTTCAGGAAAATTGAAATTGTAGCATTCAGACATTTATGAGAAAGGATCTTATTGATTTTCCATACGCTCAGGAGAGAAACTAAGATTTACAAGAACATTCCAGGATGGCAACCAGTGAACTAAACCTGACTTTGAGAACTGAGGGAGCAGGAGGCTGAGCAGATAGAGGAGATATACGGAGGTAAAAGGTCTGCTGAAAAAATTGGCATATAGCTTTCAGTAAATAAAAAAGTAGATTGTAAAGAAAAAAAAGCAATATACTTTTGGTTTCTCTAAGTCTTTTTTTGCTAGAGTTCCCTTCCTCAAGGAAATTAACTTCTCTCTGTTTGATATGAGTTTGGAGTCAAATTTTAAAAACAAAGTATATTTCATGAGAAAATGCTTCTTTTTTCTCTTTTAGATCTGGTTTTCCCACAGTGAGCTTTGCTTTGCTCTGTTCTTATTTATGTCTGGGTACTCTGAATCACTGTAGTGCTCTTTAGATATGATTCTTAGAAGACCATCTAAACAAATTATCACTATATATATGGATTTCCAAGACAAAACCAAAGTCAAAATTTGACTATTAGCATTCCGATAAAGTCTCCATAGTAAACCATACAGAATATCTCTCTTCAAGGCTCACTTTCAGGAAAAGAGTCTGTGAAGTGAAAACTGACAAGACTTCAAAGTCAGAACTATGATGGACGAATTTTGTTCTGTTGAATTTGATTCCCAGAGCAACACTATTTCTGATTTCTCTGCAAGAGCAATGCACTTTGAAAACATCCATCTTACATCAGAGTCCCTAGCTACCCAAAGTTAGAGGTACTGATACTGCACTTACATTCTCCAAGGTTTTTGTATCATACCATACAACTTTTTTACTGGAAAGGAAATGTCCATAATCAAATGTTCACATAGCGATCTGATCTATTGCATCATACCATACAACTTTTTTACTGGAAAGGAAGAGAAATGTCCATAATCAAATGTTCACATAGTGATCTGATCTATTGCGGATCTTATTGACTAGAAACTGGTTTTTATTACAACTTCTTCAACAGCAAAGGATTTTAAAATCCTCCTGGAGAGGACAGCAGTCCATGCTTTAGGAAAACCCTCTGTGTAGAAAATCTGAAAGCATGTAATCTTATTTTAAAATGTATTTTTGTTTCAATGGTAATATTTTCAGCAGAATTCCTGATCTTTTGTTCTTTGATTTTAAATTTGATCTTCATGGTACTTCAAACTGGGAGTTGAGGTATGAACTAGAGGATGAAGACTTGATTGTCTTTCAGGAGAGAAAGAAAAAGTAGCAACTGCCACCTGAGATATTATTTTGCTGAGAAAGAAATTATGCAGTTTGGTTTTGAGTCTTTATCAAGAAATCCTGATGTGGAGGAAAATATTCTAGACATATACATCAGGTTATGCGTGCTTCTCTTTAAATTTTGAAGTAACATGATCAATAGCTAATTAAAGGGAAAAAAATCAAAAGTTAATATCATTTTCAGTTTATATGGTTTCAGGATGTATACCTTAGGGAAGAATGTAGTCAGTTCAACAAAACTCATTGCAATCATATAACAGCCTTGTACCCATAACCATAAGACATATCCTATTCTGTGAAACCCTTTAAGTCAAAGTTAGTATGTGAAATACAGTATCAGAGCAAATACAAATTTAAAATGAAGATAAAAAAGGAAGAGAATTGTTAGAAAGATTTTCTATTGAGAAAATGGAGAGAAGTTAAGAAGATAAAATTTAGCTTTATATGAATCAAAAAAACTGTATAAACATCTCAACTTTCAGTAAACCATAGTCTGTTACAGGCCTTGGTTCTTTCAATAGGGCAGATTAAGAAATACTACTATTAGTATACTGAGTACATGTGCTTTACAAGGCATTGTTGCTCTTAGGAACAACATCTTTTCAGGTTTTGGATACATATGAATTTTACCTAAATATGCATCTCATATTTCTTTCATTTGCCAGCGTTATATAAGAAAATAAATAATATAGAGATAAAATTATATATACATATAAGATACAATAAAAATATAATAACAGAAATACATTGCAACAAACTTTGTTAACAAAAGTTAGGTTACCATTTTGAAATTGCACCTGTTCTTGACATTTTCATATACATTAAACCTAGCAAAAGCACAGAATAATAGGATCTAAGTGAATGGAATTGTATCAGAGAAGAAAGAAGAAAAAGTATCCAACACTTTTGTGCAGTTTTTCATTTATTTTAGACAAACAAAAGTACACTTAGGTGCTCCCAGTCCATTGTTCAACAATGATGGTAAGTAACAATTGAGAGAGGGTAGGTTCAGAAGCTGCCTTCATGTGAAATTCATGTTTATAATGTTCCATAATAATTCAGGGAAAAACTGAACTGCTTTAATCTATATTTAACAGCAACCTAAGATTTTGGATTTGTTATGAATTAAACTGGGGCTTCTGATAGTCCTGTATCACATCTGAGTTGGACATCTTCCAGTTCAGGAACTTTTCAAAATATTTCCCTGCCCCTAAGGTTTCTTGTGGAAGAAATCAAAATTAAGGTCAAATAATATAGTACTGCAGAAATACATGGCCAAAATTTGGCTCAGAAGTAGCCTATGATAACTTCCCAGGATAAATCTACACTATTTACTCAGATATACCAAAGACCAGAAGCATCTTGAAAAATCAATTTTTTTTTTTCCTTTCATTATGAGGTTTATATTGAACTTTTTAAAAGCATGATACAGAAAAGGTTTTTATAACTTGGATTCCATTCTTCTTTGGGAAAACTCAGAACTGGACTCAAAAGTATAACAGCCCACTATGAAACACTTTGTTTAAATATAGAATAGAAATCTATTAAAAATGTTAAATCCATAATAGTAGTCTATTTTCACTGACTTGTTTAAAACTTAAGGTTTTACATTTCAGTATTGTTAAATCTTACACAAATAGAGTTTTGAATTATTATGATCATTTGAACAAGGACTAGATTGTAGTAAAGCTTCTGGGAAGTTGAAACATTCCAAGAAGAATTAGAAATTATAATTTCTTTTTATTTCATGACATATTACAATACATTTCTTCTTTATCAAATAGACTTTTTGCATCTTTGACTGTTTATCTCAAGAAATCAAGAGTCTAACTTGAGTTCAAGCAAACTGCAGTGCAATATTATATTAATAAGCTCCTGACAGTAGAAAAATAATTTATGTGTTTTTCTCTTTTCACCTATTATTTTTTATGTCAGTTTAATTGATACTAGTCTTCAAAATAGTCCAAATAGCAACCTGAAGGTACTGGGGGTTGCTAAAGCAATTATGATTAGCCAGCATGAAAAAAATTGATCCAAGATGAAATTTCCTAGAGCTGAAGATAAAGTGCTTCATTAGTTCTTTTTTACCTTTTTTTATCTATCAGTTTCCCCAATAAATGCTATCTTCATTGATAATTGAAGAATATCCTGAAACATTTTCCAGAGTTACAGTTAATATGAATTTTCTCCTCAGAAAGTGTACACAGATTTGCTTTTCAAAGAATACAGTTGAAAAGAAATCTCTGAAAACCCAGTACTTTAAAAGTGTCATTATATGTCAAGCTACAGAGTTTATGAAGTATAACAGTTGTCATGTTAAACTTTCACGTAATGTCTTATGATTATGTGTATTTTCGGTTGTGTATAGTAGCAAAATACATTATTGTAATAAAATCTAAATTAGAAAGTGTTTTGTGAAAATGTTTGCTGAGTGGAAAATAATCAACCATTCATCAAATGGTAGCTAAATAGTAAAATGGTGTCAGAGATGTTTAGGAAAGACTGAATTTAGAGTTCACCAACACAGTGCTTAATGTTTTAGTGATAATGTGTACAACATTATAAAAGAAATCTGGAGGTATGTGAAAGCCATAAGTTTCTGTTTTAATGTCCCACGTACGCTGATTTATGCTATCTCATCAAAATTTATTTATTTATTTGTTTGCTTGGTTTTACAAATATATGTCAAATAATTGTTATGCATGAATCACATTGTCACTGAAAAGCAAAAATACATAAGAAGTATAAAATAATTACTAATTCATAGAATCATAGAATCATAGAAACATACAATGGTATGGGTTGGAAAGGACCTTAAAAATAATATAGTTCCAACCCCCCTGCCATGAACAGGGACACTTTCCACTAGACAAGGTTGCTCGAAGCCTCATCCCCACAAGAAAGGGTGGCCCAACCCCCCACCCACCCTGGCCATAAACACTTCCAGAGAGGAGGCATCCACAACTTCTCTGGGCAACCTGTTCCAGTGTCTCACCACCCTCACAGAAAGAATTTCTTCCTAATATTTAATACGAACCTACTTTCTTCCAGTTTAAAGCCATTTCCCCTTGTTTTATTATTAACTGCTTTTGTAAAAAGTTCCTCCCCAGCTTTCTTGTAGGCCACCTCAGGTACTGGAAGGCTGCCCTAAGATCTGCCCTAAGCCTTCTCTTTTCCAGGCTGAACAGCCCCAACTGTCTCAGCCTGTCCTCATAGGAGAGGTACTCCAGCCCTCTGATCATCCTCATGGCCGTCTGCCAGATTTTCTCCAGTAGGTCTATGTCCTTCTTACCTTGAGGGCCTCAGAACTGAATGCAGTACTCCAGGTGGGGTCTCACGAGAGCGGAGTAGAGGGGCAAAATCACCTCCCTTGACCTGCTGGCCATGCTCCTTTTGATGCAGCCCAGGATACAGTTGGCCTTCTGGGCTGTGAGCATGCATTGCTGGCTCATGTTGAACTTCTTGTCCGCTAGTATCCTCAAGTCCTTCTCCTCAGAGCTGCTCTCAACCCATTCTCTCCCCAGCCTGTATTTGCGCTTGGGGTTGCCCCAACCCCGGTACAGGACCTTGAACTTGACCTTGTTGAACTTCACAAGATTAGCACAGGCCCACCTCTCAAGCCTGTCAAGCTCCCTCTGGATGGCATCCCTTCCTTCTAACATGTCAACTGAATGACACACCTTGGTGTCATCAACAAACTTGCTGAGGGTGCACTCAATCCTACATTAATTTTACTCAGTTTTATTCATCTGAATGTTAAGTAGCCAAGTTTTCTTAACAGTTAGGGCAGGAGGCAGATACTCCAGAAGTCTGATAGCACTTCATTTTTGGAGTTGAATAAGGCATGATCTCTTAATTCTTTCTGCTCTGTTGTCTTTCTGACCATGGAGGACCATTCAGATATCATCTAACATATTTTATTTAGAAGTACTGTTTACCTACCTAAACATAAATTACAGCCACCTAAAAAAAATGAACACTTGTCTGAAGTTGATTTTCCCCAGGAAGCTGATCTCATGCAATGTGGTGTAAGAACAGGTCAGATGTGCCTGGGAAATTGGGTGCTGAGTATGTCTGTACAAGTGTGTCACCCAGCAGTGCAATCTGCCTAATTGGTGGTTGACATTCTGATCTAAATGAGGAAGCTGGTCTCTAGTGTGCAGTCATAAAGCACATAATTAGCATAGGGTAGAACAGAGATATGTGAATGAGGATAAAGGGGAATATGGTGTAACTATATAAAAGAAAATCAATTTTACAGGAGTTATGTTAGTACCGATTCGAGTTGTCCTGGTTTTTGCTAGGTTAGGGTTATTTTTCTCCTTAGTAGCTAGAAAGCCCTGTGTTTTGGTTTTAGTGAGGATTGTTATGAGAACAATGTTGATAACTACAAGGACATCATGCTTGGGTAGTTTTCAAGAGCAGAGGACAGGAAGGGGGAAGGAGAAGAAAAGTGTAGTAGGTAGTAAAACCCAGAATTGACAGTTGGATATACCAATAAGATATTCCATATCATATTGTGTCATTTTTAGTATATTAACCAGGACTTACGGGAAAGTGGGAGGATTATATCGGAATTGCTCGGGTTCACTTTTCTGGGATTGTGATTTCAGTTTTGGGGATCCTTTTCACTCCTCCGGGATTGTTATCAGTGGGTGGTGAGCACTTGTACTCTGCATCACTGTGGTGGGTTGGCCCTGGCTGGATGCCAGATGCCCACCAAAACCCACTCTATCATTCACCCTCCTCAACTGGGCAAGGGGAGGAAAATATAACAAAAGGCTCAGGGGTCAAGATAAGGACAGAGAGAGATCACTCACCAGTTACCAGCATGGGCAAAACAGACTAGACTTTGGGGGAGGGGGGGAAATTACCAATCAGATAAGAGGATAAAGAGGAGTAAAACCAAACCTTAAAACACCTCCACCAGACCCCTCCCTTCTTCCCAGGCTTAAGTTCTCTCCCTATTTCCACCTCCTCCCTCCCAGCGGCACCCACTGATAACAATCTGCTCCTTCGTCCTCAGTGGAAGGACTCCTTCCCCTGCACAAGTGTGGGGTCCCTCTCACG
>NW_010309988.1:60746-63086 GCF_000700745.2 Antrostomus carolinensis | reverse complement strand
CCCCCCATTTTAAGGCCTGACCTAACGCATACTTAGTTTAAGCACTTACTGATGACTGGAATATACTCTGTAAAGTGGTTGTGTACCTGAATTACCCATTCAGGTCTAGTTTCTTTTATCCTACATAGATCTCTTCAGTACTTCCTCACTGGATGTTGTTGGTTTGTTTTTCTCTTGAGCTGATGTTAGAGTTAAAAAGCAGTGCTGGATCTTACCTGTAGCCCAACCATGTCTTATCTGCAGTAGCCACAAATGCAAATTAGATGGTTTATCAGTAGCTAATTTGCCATTCTTAATGTCATTCTGCAGATGGCTTTAGGAAAAGGGGGTTTGTATACAAGTAATGCCTACATCTTGATTAATTCTAGATGAGCTCAAACAAAAGCTACTCACCCTTTAATGTTGTGGGGGAAATAAAGCCACATCTTTAAGCTCAGCAGCATATACATAGCTTGGAGAGAATGTGTGTGCCAGGCCTGTAAGTGGCAACAGGACAAAATCTCCTCCCTTCATGGTGTGAGGATATGGAGGCCCTTTAGGATGGCTTTCAAGTACCAGGAGAAAGTGCTGAATGATGAGATGGATGGAAAAGATGTGGCAGCCCTGGGCTGGGGCTGCTCCCTGGGAAGTGCCCAGGCCCCCAGGGACCCCACCAGCCCTTACTGCACCCAGACAGCAACTTCTTTTAAGATACATTTGTGTCTGTAATTAAAACTCTAAATGACTTCTGGCTCTTCATCAATGCCAGGATTTGAAAAGGAGAGAGAAAGACAACTTCTAGAGTTTGGTATGAAATCTTCAGGTCATCTTGTACCAAATGTAGGATCACATAGGACTAAACCTGACTAAATCTGAACCTTTGAAGAAGCAATAAGTAAAAGGATCCACAGTCTATTTTAAGAAAAATTGTCATGAAGAAGTTACAGTATGGCCAAGACAAATAAACTTAAAAATATACTTTGAAAGATGGTGTAATCTAGAGGAGAGAGGAAGGAAGAGGGGTTTGAATGCCAGAAGCAACTTGCTATTATGTTTGTGAAGTCTCTGTGAAACCATGAGGAAAACATCAAGAGTTGAACTCAGAACAATGTCAACTGTGTCTATGAAAAAAGAGCTTAAAAGAGTGGAAACATTCATAGGAAAACAAGAACAAAAGAGTGCTAACCAGTCTGATATATAGTGATTGACAAGAACAGGACAGAAAATCCTATAAACAGTTTTTATTTGGGATTATGCTTCATGTGGTGTAACTATTGCAAACAGGAAATATTACTGTTTGACAGACTTGCCATCTAGCAAAATATTTCACAGCATATGAATAATATCTTAGCAATATGCTTGTGAATGTGGCAGTAGTTTTCCAGTAAGTAAAAGTAATGTTTCTGGAAAAAACTATTGTATTCAAAGAAGCATCTTTCTGTGTCATAATTTCTCAACAAAGCTATCTTAACAACATGGTTCCCTCTTGTTAAACAGCAAAAATGAAAATAAAAACTTGCTGGCTTTAAAGGAGGAGGCAGGTTTGCTCCTAAGCAGAGGATATGCAAGGAGAGCCAGAGCTCTGTGTGTAGGGGCACCTGGCCAGGTTCAACTGATGCCCTCACAGGGTTTTGACTGATCTGTTGGGGTTGTGCTTGTCCTTATTATAGCACACATGTTCAGGTGCTAAATAATTTGTATAGCATCAGAATTGGAGATGAGAAAAGATCTTTTGGTCTTTCTCTGGCTGCCTAAAAGGAGTATCTATATGTCAGTGTTTTTTTCCCCCTGTTCTAATTAGGGAGATTATTTCACCATTTCCATTGAACATCTCTGCCAGGGGTGGGAAGAGATAAACGTCTGTGACTTGCCTGACATTCAGCCCTCCATTCTTCTTTGATTAATTTTCCCCTTTTTTTTTTCCATCTCTTACGTATTCCAGTTCCTTTCTGCAAACCCCTCAAAGCGTTCAGCATCCACTACATGATTGCTTGGTCCACACATACGTGCTCTGCTTTCTTTGCTTAGTAATCTCTATAGCCCTGTAATCTCTGTGGCTGCCTAAACTAAACAACTAATTATATTCATCTGCAAACTGCTCTGATGACTTAGTCCACTGAAAAAGAGCATTAAGAGCAGGTGGTGAGCTGTGATTGCTGTTTCTGATTGGAGAAGAATTATGCACATCTTTATTTTTATTATCTCTTTCCTCTGTCTTCCCACCTGCTGTTGGGTCTGGTCTTAATGCTGCAGCAGGGCCTGCCTTTTCTCCTCTCTCTGCATTTAAACACAGAGATAATGCTACAGAGGGGCCCTAGTTCTCAGCTGCTGTACTAATTGCATGATTGACATTGAGGTACT
>NW_010309988.1:50464-60720 GCF_000700745.2 Antrostomus carolinensis | reverse complement strand
GAAAGACATAATTGTATGAAATAATGATGGAGGGAAGGATTAAAATTATGCTTCTAGATGCCAGCCATGGAAAATATTTTGAGAGCAATATTTTAACAAGATGAATGAGAAAAATGCTAAACCGCTGAGATGCCCAGAAGGCTTGGTGGTTATCTCGAGATTGGGTATGGTCTTTCCCTTACAGGGAAACTGAGCTCTCTGGGCTGGATTTCCAATGTCATCTGTTCCAAGACGTGAGTGGACAGGACTCAATACTTCAGAGATTACTTGCTGGGATACTCTAAATCCACAGCAGAGTGAAAGGTCTGTGTTCTTCGTGCTGCTGAGGTTTGACACGGAAGAGACTGCTGAACAGAGTTTTGGCCCTTGGTGTTCCTGCAGCTTGAGGAAATCCCAGTTATCTGTGGACCACCTGCAAAGAGCAAGTGGGAATCCTCCAGAAACAAAGCTATTAAAAGCCAGAGGTTCCTGATGAGACTATAATAGTTAATTGTTATTGTTTCCTTTCATGGAAGTAGTGCCTTATGATCTGGCCCAGTCAGTGTGAAGAGGAGGTTATGGCTGCGTTCCTGGTGGGCTCCTTACGTGCAGATGGCCCAAAATGTAAAACCTGTGAAGGGCTTTGTAACATCTCATTACTGTTAGACCTTGGTTCAGATTATGTCCCTTTTCTAAAGGGTTTTAGCTTACTAAATGAGCTCTTCTGGAGTCTGTTACACTGTGTAACTGCTGTTTCTCAATGAGTCTGTGTTAAGCTGTGAGAGCCACAAAACAAAAATTATACTGAAGGGTTGAAATCTATTTTATTTAGGATTGAATACATGAGCTGGTGTTACAGTTTTAGCTAGGCTTAGCTCCCCAAAATTTAGGAACACCTGCATGCCCAAACAGGCTGCCCTGCTATGCACTGTGTATCTAAGTAGGCTCTCAATGGCTGTCTGGCATTGTTATCCCCAAGTTTTTTCTTTGTGAGCAATCCAGCTCTGCCTCAGTTCACAGTTTGGATGCCGAGGACCTGATGCTGCACTGCTTTCAAGTTTTCCTCTCATCTGATTCAGATGTAAGTTGGGCACTCTGTTTTCATGCAATGAAGCTAAAAATACAGGTGACACTTCATTTTTTCTCAATTCCTTTTCTGAAGTGTGTTTTTGTTTTCAGAAAGAGGGACACTTTTGTGCTTTAACTGCACCACAGAACGAGTAATGAGATGTGTCTAGTTACAGAACATATTCCACTTAAGACCTCTTGCTTGGCATTTTCTTGCATGAATACAAAAAAAGGAAGAGTGAACAGGATAATATTTTTTTAAAAGTATACAAAAACATCCCACTACTGTTTTAAGATGAGTATTTAAAGTGTTCAGTGAGCCCTGGGGAGAAGAAGAGCTTTCCATTCATAACCACTGGCTGCGACCTTTGAGCATTCTGCATGAACTCTGGTAGCTGCCAGAAAAGCTTCGGTTCTTTCAAAAGGTGATCCAGTCCACTGCTCTTTGTGGCAATCTCAGCTAAAATAAGCTTTCTTTTTTCCTAATGAAGACAAATGTGTTCTAAATTAACATGCACTGTAGTAACTATATTCTTTTGATGAGGGAACAATCAGGAAATTGCAAATGAAGATAATAAAAGAAAATATAATAGCTCTTGTGTATCTGGCAAATCTAATTAAGTTAATTTTACTGGTTTCAGTTTTAAAACATACTAAAAGAAGAGCTGCAGCAAGACTACACCGTGCATCAGGAGGGAAAGTGGTGGTAAATCTGAGCTACAGAAACTTTAGTGCTCTGGTCCCCGGTGTGGGGCTGCGTGTGGCAAAGCATTGACCTGAGTGGACCTTGTGTAGGAGACTGGTCGCTTTTTAAATAGCTGTTTGTGCCTCCTGCAGCCGTGATGGGT
Organism: Antrostomus carolinensis; assembly: GCF_000700745.2. NCBI lineage: Eukaryota > Metazoa > Chordata > Aves > Caprimulgiformes > Caprimulgidae > Antrostomus > Antrostomus carolinensis. Next base: position 58,825 of record NW_010309988.1, on the reverse strand, counting down.
AGCTACATCTGGTGGTACACAAAGAATAGAAAGGAGGCTGTGCCACTACAGTGGGCTAAGCAATGTCAGCTGGAAGCCCATTGTGAGCAGAAGAACAGCCCAGGTAAAGGAAGAGTGATGGGAGAAGGAGGAACTGGACCTCATACTGCGGCTGGGGGACTGGCAGGCAGACTGGGCATTGAACGGGGCAGTGAGATGGAGGATAGCTTTTCCAGGAAGTGGGAGAAGTCAAGATTCCCTGGGGTCCCACCAGAGAAAACAACCAACTAAAAAAATTCCTGAACATGTGGCAGCTCTTGCTAATGCTGCTTTGGTTTGGGAAGCCAGTGCTTGGCACTGCGTGTGCAGTTACTTTGTACAGATGGGAATCAGGGACGTGGCGGGGCTCTTGGAGTGATAATTTCAGGGGTTTTTTCTCTACTTGCTGCCTTTATTTTGCTCCTGTTTCCAGTTGGTGTGTGCAGAGGACAATGGTGGGGTGCAGGGCAGTGGACTGGTGAGAAGGGGCACTGCAGGTACCCTGGGGAACTCACGGACCATGTAGCATGGGAGCATTCCACAGGCCCCAAGGAGAGCCCAAGATAAGCCTGCAAGTATTTAGCATGATGCTCTTTCAGCATCCAGTAATACCAGTAGTGAAGGGGTTTTCTGAGTCAGAGGATTATGTGTAATCCCAGTTTGGGACAAAGGGCTGCTGTGGGCACTCTGGGACAGAGTGAGGCAGCTTTTAGAGCATAGGAGTTGCTGAGATGGAGCAGATCTCCACTCAGCCTGATCCTGGTCCTGCTTGGAGTCAGAGACCTTTGCTTCAGGGGGAGTAGCAAGAAGCTTGCTGCAGGTAAGGAGAAAACGAGTGGCTTGAGACTGAATTTATGGTCACCTGCAAGGGGATGGGGTCACTCACAATAGCAGGGGATCATCAAGCCACAGCTATTGCTAATGGCTGCCTGATTTTATAGTGGAGATGTCACAAGAAATGGGTGGTGAATGAACCGGTACGAGTTACAAAACTTGCTTGAGCGACGTGAACAAAGGCAGGAGTGCTCCTAGGTCTGTAGCTCGTCCCACATAGCAGAAGGTATGGAAACAGTCTAGGTGAGATTGGTCCTGTTCGTGTCTTGCCACTGCCCACTGTCAGGCAAATGCAACTCCTTTTATGGTATTCATCAGACATAGTTATATTCAAGTTCTAATTTATGAAATTAATGTGTTTTCTAGGTAGATGAAAGATGGTCATCTACTGAATAATGTTGCACTCATTCTCTGTTGTGTTGAGTCATTCTCAAGAAAAAGTTTCTCAAACTTTTTTGGTTTGCTTTCTCAGATTCTTTCGTCATATCTATCTACAAGAGGAAACGTGTTTTGTTTTTGTTGCAAGTGTATGTGTTTTAGCTGCTGGGCTAAGCAGGGTATTTTTGCTGTGTTGTGAGCAGTGGGTGTACAGAGGGTTTCTGCTTCAAGATAAGTGTGAACATGTGTGTCACTAATTCATTAGCAGTTGGTATCTTCTCAGTTCTTACTACAGTGATCTGAAGACCACAATTAACCTCTGAATCAGTGTTGTATTGGACAGCTGATTTTTGGAGTGTCCTCTGCAGATGTGAATAGTGTGAGATTTAAGTAAAATATCTAGAAATGTCAAATATTAGTTGCTTAGCCTGTGCAGGGTGGGAATGAGCTGAGAATGAAACTAGGCTGAGCAGCAGGATGGAAACCTGGCACCATCGCTGCCCAAGGAAACCTTCCACCATTGCTACCCAAGGAAACCTTCCCAGGCCACTGTGTTGGTGTAAGTGCAGTTGATCCTTTGGTGTCTGGAATTTTTTCTGTCTAGCATTGACGTGAGCAGGGAAGATCAGGATTCAAATGCTTGTAATATCACATCTGTCTCCCAGTGGACTTTCAAGAAGAGGCCAGTGATGCTGGCTGTCCCATAAGCTTTTCATTAGCTGACTCACTCGGCACTGGGAATAAACAGGGAACTGAATCAAACTGGGCCTGTCTTGGACTTTTCCCCTGAATCCTATTTTTAGCTACACAAATGCAAATCAGAAGTACTTTGCTGAAACTGGTGAGGTACTTTATAATTTATTTGTCAAACTGATGTGAAATTTCTGAAGCCTGTGGTTCCAAAAGAATAAAATCTGTTGCTGCAAAATGTCCACTCCCTCTGGACATGAAGGCTATTCAGCTGCACCTGAGGATGTGATGAGCTGCTGGGATTGGGAATGTCAGTCAGTGATGTGGACTGAATGGTGTGTGCTTTCCATGAAATGTGAAGGCAGAAAATATTTAGTATCATTAAAAAGAAGAAGGCTGATGTATTAAATAATCAGCTTAGTAAAATCCATTTTACAAAGGGTCTGCTTCTGAGAATTAGGTGTTAGCATTTGGTGATAAAAGGCTAATTATGGGAAAATCGTGAAACATTGCTGTTAATGTTGTGAAAGGAAAACAAGTAGTGTCTGTAGAGTCAGCTACAGGTTATCTGTCAGCACTGAGGCTGAAATAAATAGTCTCAATATCCTCAGGTTTTCACTCCTGTCCATGCTCTACTCTATCCTGTTTGCTTACACAAGCAGCAAACCGATTTGAGAAGCTGATCAAAATAAAAACCAAAATTTTTCCATGAGAGACTTGGTTGGTCTGACACTGAAACTAAAATACAGCTATTCTAATGACTAAGAAGAAAATTAACTCTATCCTAGCAAAACCAGTACACTCCTAAGGCTCAGAAGGAACCTCATACACATGGCGCATAATGCTGTGTATTTTGGGAATGCTATTTGCTTTATACTTTCATATATGGGTATATAAAGTTTTTCTTAGGTGTTTGGCAGATGCCTGGCACTTCCAAAAGTGCTTTTTCCCAGCACCCTGTGCCATGCTTGCCTCCCTAGCTGCGCTTCAGAAGCTTTCTCTGAGCATCCAGTACCCTCTACTCTGTTAGTGAAACGTGAGTTGCTCTGGAAAGCAAATTATGCCATGAAGTAATACTTGATAGCAATCCTCAGTACTAAGCCTTTTACAAGCTGTCAATATTTAGGATTTGTCTGTACGTAGAGGCTTATTTTTATCTGTGAGTGAGGCCAGAGATGAAGAGAATTTGGGAGCAGAAGAAAATGAGAAGGCTGGTTCGTGTACTCCGAAAGCTCCGCAGTGTCCATCCCTGCTCCCACTTGCATCATGGTGACAGGTAAGGGCTGAGGTTTTCCTTCTGTCCAAGGAGATTGTAATGATGTTTTGAGATGTGAGCTGACTGAAAGAGGAAGCAAAGCACAGGTTAGTGTAGCACAGAGTGTAGCAATCACTTGCTCAGGATCTAAATCGGTCATGGTATTAGCTCTTTGCCTATGCCTGTGTAGTTTTAACATTCCTTTTTGGGCTACTGACTCATCTGAGATTTTTGTGGTACAAAATTTGGATTAGGAATGGAGAAAAGATGACTGACACCTTTCTGTTTGTAATTCCTTCTCTGTAACTACTTTTATGTCTGGCTTTCTAGCATAACCTGGCACAAGCCTTCCTATTTAGGCTAGCGCCTGCAGGATTTACCTGTGTCGAAGAGATGTGTGTAGGAATTTCACTGTCCTGAATTCTGTTCTGTGCAGAAACTCAGTTTCTCTGTCTTCATCCCCTGCTTCCTGCAGGCTGTGGACTTAGAGCTTGTTATAGCAGTATGAGCCTCAGTGGGCTTTGTGGTGGGACATTGCAGTCCGGAGTGCAGCAGCAGCATCAGTTGTGCTTCCTTCTAAATTAGAATAAGCCTACAGAACAGAAGTTCTCTGTGAACAACCTGCCCTCTGAATTTAACTGTTTGAGGGCTAACACCTCTGCCCTAAGAGATATATTTCCCTACCTTTGGTTGAGCCTTTCTGGCTTCTTAAGGTCAGTCCTTGTTTACTGAAGTGCCTCTTCACTTCATCATCTCCTGTCAGTTGTGTTGTATTATTTTATTCGGGTGCATTTCTGATGGTTATTATACCCAGCTCATGCCCTTGCAGTTATTTATTTGCCTCTGTATCTTTCAACCTTTGACTGCTTGCTGAAATACTAGTAACTTCACACAGCCCATACTGTCCTCTCTTTGCTATATCCTAAGGTTGTTCTTTCTGCCTTTTTTAATATATATGCTGGTGGCCTTTTGCCAGAACAGTGGTACTGACACCTGGTGAAACAGGAGAAGAGAACTGTACTTCTACAAAATAATAATAATCTGTTTTATATTTCTGAATGTAAAATACACCTATAAGCAAACATTAGCACTTTGCCTACTTACAATTGATGGGTATACCAATTATGGTAGTTTTTCAAGTGATAGGGAGAGATTATCTATGCAGTATAAGCCTGGAGACAGTGGGATTTGCTGGGCTGCAGGGCAAAGCCCAAACAGAATTAAGCCACGTAGGGTGAAAAGTTTCCTGAGGATCTACCAAGGGGAGCAAATGTGGAGGTGGGAGATGTGGGTAAGAATGGAAAGATGCATAAAAAGATTCTCATAGATCATCACTTGCAGAGGGGCACCTGCACATATCCCATCTCTCTTTTTGGTTTGTCAGTGAGGTGTGGGCTTAAGAAAGGGCGCCCTGTAGTCAAGAGCTGCGCTACAGCTAGAAGGCTGCATCTCTAAAACTTGAGGTGGAGAGAAATCCACTTAGAGGCATAAAGGCTTGTCTGTGTGCACTGCACCTTGGGGAAGGGCTGTCTGTTTTGAGGTAACTTGTATTAAAGTATCTGTCAGAAGAAAAGCTGAAGGAAAACTACGAAACTGTCCAACCTGTCTGAATGCAGCCTTATAGAAAAAGCAAACCAAGCGTACTGTTGCTAACAAGCACTTTCACAATGGGAAAGGAGGCTTGATTAACAGCAGAACATCTGGACAAAAACCACAGACAGACCTAACAGTGGTGCTTCCCATGGTTTACAGAGGACAGCTGAGGCCTCCAAATATTTACAGAGGTCTGAAGATATGTAACTGGCTTGGCACAGTGGAGATAAAAATAGGACAAAACAGGACAAAGGCTATCTCCTGAACATTAATTGATTTCATTGTCATAAATCTTGCTTTATTAAAAAATGTCTGAAATTTTGTTAATTGCAAAGATACCGTGTTATGAGACGTGCCAATGCAACATCAGGGATGCAACCCTGCATTGACAGCTTTGACAGGTGACGAGCAGCTGCCTACACTGATCTTCTGTCTGAACAGTTTGCGTTGAAATGGGTGAAGAAGCACTGAGTGAGCTCGGTTAATAAAAAGGAAATGATCAAAGCTGAACAGGCTTATTTTTTCTGGATTAAGGATTTTTCATATAAGGATTGTTCATATAAACAGCTCAAATGGATGGAGAGGAATATAACTCTGGTGGGAGGCATGGTGACAAGCTGTTTAGGCCATGCTGGGGCACAGCTTTGGGTGGGAGAGGACATCCCTGTACTGTCAGAGTAACTGGATTATTGGGTGCCATTTCTGCGTCCACCCTGCTAATAGCAGTCCTGTTTGTAGTGTTCCTGCTGCTGTTAAGATTACTGTTTGTCACAGTGAAGTTAGTGGATCCTGGATGCAATTCTGCAGCTTGTTAGAACAGGGGTTGGTGTCTTTTTGTTGTATTGCATGTTTAAGCAGAAGCTCCTTATAAGCCATATACCTTTCTGACATTCATTTCACTGCTTTCTTTAATGCTCCTTGAGAGCAGTCACTTTAATTTTACATGATATGTTGTAGTCAGAGTATAAATACCTATATCAGTCTACGTGGTTGCAGGAAAAATTGAGCTGTAGAACCTCTGGGGGAATACAACTCCATAGGGAGTCAGAGCAAATATTTCTTGAAGTTGATAGTTATTCTACTGCTCTAATCTAAGACTGTCTTCTCATGAGTTTCAATAGTTATGACAAAAAAATCACAAATCAGCATGGTTGTGATCTCCTCGGTGTGTCTTCTCTGGCCTGTTGGATAAGAAGCAAGAGAAGATGCTAAGCATTAGTATTTATAGCTGTAATGTTAACTTGCTGTGCTCTTATGGCAAATTCAGCACTGCTGTGGGATCCTTTTTACATGGCGTTGGAATATCTGCTATGTAGCACCTTAGCTTTTATTTTTCCCAATGACCTGTTTTTAGCTTGTCTGCATTTGCTACCTAAAGTACTCTTTAGCTAGTGTAATTCTTGCTGACTTTTCCTGCTGCTCTGACTGTACTTTCCTCTGAAAAATGTAATGCTGAAATTAAAATTCCTCATTTCGGCTACATTGCAGGGGGGTGTTGTTCTGAGATACTGTCCTGAAAGTAACAGTGGAATAAACTATGCCTTTTTATTAGGTCTGTATTGACATTCTAACTTAATTCTACCAACAGAAATGAGGCAGCATGTCAAGGATGATATGCCCCTCTTGTGCTGGCTTGTGGAAGAGGGTAAGAGCCTACTAGTGCTGCTGGGTGACTGTTATTCTTTCTGTGCAAGGGAGCCTGCTTTTTTTTTTTTTCTGTGTTGAATGAGAAGACATTGCTAAATGTGCACAGTTGAGGGTGGATGGGGTAGAACAACTCTAGTTAAACCTGCTGGTTTAAACCTGGGGCAGACAATGGGGTACGGCCACTGTTTTCATAGCTGACACCTAAACAGAAGATCTAGATTTACTTCCTGGGTTCCAGCTGGACTTTACATGGCTTCCTGCAAGTGTGTCATGTTTGAACTTGATGGTCTCTGACCATAAAACTTTATAATGCAGCTTTGTATGTTTGGCTGAACTTCATAGTTATGATTGGCTTAATTTTACATAGTAAATGTCTCAACATTGTCCGAGAGTTAGTATAGGGCACAGCCTGCTGTAGAAGCCACCTCCAGGGTGAAATGTTACATTTGTCCAGTTACTGGTGTTTCTATCATGTTTTGATAGAAAATAATAGAATTTCTATCATTATTTTGGAATAGCAGGACTTATGGCTTGGCTTATAATACTGCATAAGTCACATCGAGAAAGCGATAGAGCAGCATGTAGGGAGCTGTGGTAGGAAGGAGGCCATCTGCAGAGAATCAAATACTTGAGTCATTCATTAGGTGATTCATCCTCTGATGGTTCCTTGGATCTGTAATAAGAATTAGTACTTCTTACACAGAGGAGGGAAAAATTAAGTCAAAGTTTCTAGCAAAGAAGTGACTTTGAAGCCTTGTCAAATGTTGCTTTGAGTTAGGGACCCAGTGCATGGTGGCAGTTTGAGTCTGGGCCAGCTGAGGGACTGCCTTCAATGAAGTAATCTTGATCAGCACTGGAGTGTGCTGATAGAAAGATGTGAGCAAAGCCAAATATGTGCCTGCTTCTAGTTTGCTCTTTAATGTTGGCTTCAGTAAGATGCTCAAAAAATACAAAATACAGTAGTCTCGTTTGTATTAGAACAGTCAAAGGGTGCAGGTCAACTTCAGATAGTGACCTCTTCAGCTGCTGGCAAAACACATTGCGTTTCTTTACTAGAACAGGCAGCAAGGTAGATCAATTGGAACACAGCTCTCTACTTCTGCTCAAAAAGCAGAAACTTTTATGTGCACAAAAGAAAATCTTTCCAGTTCATTAACAAAGAAAGAAGGGACCTCTTGGTCAGACTGTTGGATCACTCCAGCTAATATTGACTCTCTTGGCGGTACAGATTGGGGTATGTTGTTCTTTCATCCCTCTTGTATCAGATCTGTACTTTCCTCCTCCACCTGAAGCCACGGTTCTAATCTTTCTCACTTTCAGAAGGTCCCAGCAGAATCCTCACCATAATTTCAGGTACTTTTCTGTCTGTACTTCTTGACCTGTCTCTCTCCTTTGCATACACAGGGCCTTACTTCTGAGGGTATTGGTGCTTGTTGACTTGATTTCCCATTTTGAGATGTAAAGGTTCGTAATTTTTGGAAAACTGCCAGTGAAGAAATTGTGTGCTTGAACAATCATTTGAAAATATAAGTCAACCTCTGTCAGTGACTGTGGACATGCTTTTTGTAAGGTATTTGCAAAGCAACTTTAAGTAAAGTAGCTTCAACAGTCTCAGGATGTTATACACAATGATCCTGAGTAAGTTTGGTCAGTGGCTCTATAGTTTTATAGACTGTTTTTCAGCCTTTTTTTTTTTCCTGGTGTTGTTTTTGGGTGTTAATTTTTGTTTGGTTGGGTTTGGGTTTTGTGTGGTTATTTTGGTTTTTTTTTTTTTTTTTTTTTTTTTTTTTTTTGAGAGGCTATCAATTTTGGTGCTTCATAGTTTTATTCATAGAGAGCTTTATTCACATCTGCAGCTTCTTCAGCTGTTTCTGTTCTGTTTCTCCTCTCCAAGTGCTGTCTGACACCACATGGCATCCCCTGTCGATGCAGCAAATGCAGCATTC
>NW_010309988.1:34819-50450 GCF_000700745.2 Antrostomus carolinensis | reverse complement strand
TGCTTCCTTCCCGCAGCTCTGCCTTTCTGCTGTCTGCCCTAATGGTGCAGGCTTCCAGCCTTGAACCTCTGTTGGTCCTTTCTGTCCTATGAAGAGGTAGTCCCTGAATCTTCCTGCTTCTTCAGAAAAGCCATGACTTCTGTTCATCTTCCATCAGGATTTGTGCTCCCTGCAGACTGTTGTCCTGCTCTTCATCTCTTCTGCCTCTGCCATTCCTCCTTGACACCTTTTCTGCCTTTGTCTTCACTTCTCAGGCTGAAGTCCTTCATCTCTCAAGGAAGGCAGTGTGTTGGGCTCTTCAAATATGAGTGCCTTGATTTTTTATTTATTTTTTTGGACAAATGTTCACTCCTCATTCTCTTTTACTTCCACCTTCTGCATTTCTGCTCATCTGTCCACAGGAGGCCTCCCTTCAGAACATGTGCCAGAGATATCCCAATCCTATTTCAGCCTCTCTGCCTGAATCCCAACATACTTGCAGACCTGGGATTGCTCAGACAGAGTGTTGTGGTGTCCTGTGTTATAATTCATTATGCCTTTCCACTCACATCTCTGGAGAGGTGCTATCTGTCTGTGTTGCATGATGGTATATGATGCATTACTCTCACTGTAAGGCACTGGTGGATGTTGCTTTCAGGTTTGCTAAACCTATTCATTTTGGGCATTGTTCACTGAAAATTGTGCAGTCTCAGCCAGCTTCCCCACCAGTGGTAAAAAGTCAGCATGCTGCCTGAACAGCACAGTCTGGTGGTGGGTTATGACTGCTGGGGTCTGTTCTCCAAGCTGTTCTGAGCATACTTTATCTTTCTAAAACCAGACAGTCTTGTGTCCTGTTCTAATGAGATTTGGGGGGGGAAAAAGAAGAGGTTTTATAATGAAGATTTTGAGGTATTAAACATACTCACACTTGCAACGTTTCTTTTACCTGTTCAGTTTTCAGCCTTAGGGAAATTTTCTGAAGATGTTAGCTGTTTGCACAACAAACATGTGATGGTAACAAGGAGGGAACAGATCTAATATGTGCTGTCTGTGATTGTAACTCTGAGTGTGACTTGCATTAGATTTTGGTGTAATTTGGGAAATTTTATGCTGATTCACTTTGGATAGGGGAGGGCTGAAAACTATTCATGCCAACCTGACTGTGCAGGATATGAGTCATTGCCTGATGGTCATTGCCTGGTCTGGCTAAGATGAATATTTTCTATGAACTGAGTCTGTGCATCTTTGAAAATTATCCTTTTACATATTCATGAAAATTTACCTACATTCATTGCAGCTTTGCACTGAAAGTGAATTGCATCCTAGGAAGTGCCATATGGCCTGTGCTTTTATATTTAAAAAAAATACTGCATCAGAAATATAAAGCCCCAAAACCTGCTCTCAGACCTTTGGAAGAATAAATCATTTACCAGCCACTGTGGACATCTAAGAGCTGTGTGCAATCCCCTGCAAGCTTCTTAAAGTCTCTGTTTAGGAGCATATAAGCATGTGGTCCTGAGCTGCTGTCTTTTCTTGGTCTTTAACCCATTTCTGATGACTCTCCTTGAACACTGGTCTGCTTGTAAGGAGAAGAGTGGATCAGCTTGATTTTTGTGGGGAGCCAAAAGTGGAGGTTGTGTGATGTTTAATGATGGGCCAGTTCTGGGGATGACCCTCTTTGTGACACTGAAGCCACTTATTGCCCTGGAAACAGCATCTAAATCTATTCCCTCCACTTGCTTCATGCAGTCCTGCTCTGCTGCCAGGCAAAGATCAGTTTTAGTATGTCCAAGCCACGAACAAGAGCCTCGTAAGCCTCTTCTGGCTGCTTTGAGTAGGCTGCACACAGAGCTTTTCAGAGCACAGCTGTATTAGCCATCAGAGAATATTCTGCCTCAGGCATGGAGTTGAAGCCTCCTCCCAATAGGCATGCAGCAATATTTTCTGACAGCAAGACTATAAACTATATCAACACGTGGCTGGAAAGTCACCCTGATAGATGCTGCTATATATTCAAATGTGTCTGAATTTAATTTAGACCTTACTGGGGAAATAAACATCATCATCCTTAAAGAGACACTAAACTAGGAAACTAGTTTCCCTGAATGGATTTAAGGGAGCTAATTTCTTGTTGAACATCTGGGCTTTTAGGTGACTGGCAACAGCTAACTGTGATGCACTGGTTTTCAACAAATACTGTCTTCACAGGAAGTGTGGAGCTGGTGCAAACCTGCTGCATGAAGACCTAATATAACATGCATGTTCTCTGGTAAAGAAGTGAACATTTTGTAATTGCAGATTGGTATAAGATAGTGTCCTTTTTTTTTTTTATGTTAAGAAAAAAACCCATATACCTCTGTGTTGAGAGGATTAATTAGTTACTGGATGCAAGCCATCAATGTAAAATGCTAAATATTGTTCTCCTGGAGAGTATATGAGCTAGAACTAGCCAAGTATTGATGTGTATGTTTGCCTCTTTTCCCATTGATGAATTCATTAGAGTAATTACTATTTGAAGTCTCCTACAGAGATATGTATATGGGGGGGTTGGGGGGATGGGGGAGGGCTTTGGCTAAAAATTAGCTGTATGGAAATCTTTTTTCTAGCTGGCTCTATTCTCAGTTCTTCCTTCCACTCAGAGCTGCTTCTTCCCTTTCACAAACCGCTACTGGTAAATCGTTCAGTAAAAGCACCGCTACTGGTAAATCGTTCAGTAAAAGCACCGATGTTTTGTCACCGCAGAGACAGAAAATGAGAGAAAGGATGTTTCTGCCTCTCCCTGCTTATCTCTGCTGTTGCAATCTAAATAGCTGTCTCCTTGCAGGCAGGCAGGGAGCTGAGCAAAAGTGGGAAGGGGAAACCACTACCTGGCATTCCCACTGCAGCCACCCAGCATGGGGTAGGTGATGCACAGCTGTGAGCAGGATGTCCTGCTAGTTTCTGTTTTCTCCTGTGCTGCCTTGGGACAGCTTGTGGTCACCTCACATGACTATCCCAGCAATCAGCCTTCTCTGAAGTTCTTTCCTCACCCCAGGTAGCTGTTTCTCCCCTTGAGTTTTGGTAAGTAACTAGCTCCATCCCTCTCTCATCCCTGCTCAGCTGTTGGAGATGTCTCCCCAGTAGCCCAGCAGGTTGGGATGGAGTCCTTCCATCCACTTTGAATTGCAGCTTAAAAGATGTGCTGGCTTCTGTATTGCAGATTTTTCTGTATATATTTGTCTAAACAGCTTTCTGCCTCTGCAATCCCAGAGCCCAGCTCAACTTTCCCACTCAGGGATAGGAACTATGATTTGGAGAAGTTTTTCCCTCCGTTTCCATTATGCTTCAGTCTGGCTGGTGATAACTTCTGCCCACTGCTGGGTGAGCTTTAGAGGGTGAGGACTTTGTGACCATGCCAGCTGCCTGTGGTGGTATGAAGAACTCTGTGCCTAGCAGTTGTCTTGTGTTTGCTGGTGCTTCTTTGACCAAGGAGGCTGCATGTGGTGGCTTTGTACCCTGGAGCTGTACTCTTACTGGGACACTTCCCCAACCCTGCTTGCATTGTGCCTCTGACAGATGGTGGCAGCAGCACTCTGGTCTCCTTGCTGGTGACATCTTTTTTAAGTTTGGTTCACCAGTTCTGATGCTCTGAAGTTGCAATACTTCGTAACAGGCTATGATGGGAAGGGGTCATGCATTGTTTTCCAGCGGTACTTGCACAAGCTTGAAGTGAGCTCTCCTGAAGAGCCTGCCAGGGGTGCAATTCCTTATGCTCAAAGGTGTCTGTAGCTCCTTTTCCTTCTGTCTTGTTGATGTAGATAATTGTGCCATTCTTGAGTGTGTCAGTTCAACATAAAGGTCTTTGAGTCTTAAAAATAGGAGTAATAGGCCCTAGTTGGCTTTTCCTCTGATCCGAGCCAAAGCAGGACCCAGCTCTGAAGACAGGGGTGATGTGGATCTGGCTGCTGACAGTGGTTAATGAATGAGTGTGACAGATGTGATTTCACTTTTGCCAGCTAATCCTTTATCCTGAGGGCTGCAAGACTCCCAGCTTCATTTTCCAAATTGGTACTAAGGAATTTTGACTCTGAGAAGGAGGCAAGAAACAAAAGACCTCATTTCCCTACTTGTCTGCCTCCCTAGACGTGCAGGCACATAGGAGGCTCTGTCTGCAGGAAGAATGCTAAAAGATTATTGTTTCAGTTTTAAAATAAACCCCAAACTTTCTTTTCCTGCTTTCAGACTACATCTCTTCTTCTGTGGGATGCTTAAACTGCTGCCTAAAATTGCAATGCAGCTCATGTCTGGATTTTCTCATGGATCAACAACAGTCTGGTCTGCAGCAGGTCAGTTTTCAGCTTGTTACAAATGATGTTCAGGTGTAAATGCCTGAGTAAATGAAAACACCTGGGCAGGTTCTTGGGCAGGTAACTTGTATTGGCTGTGAGTTTGGGTTTGCTCAAACCAGCTGTGTTTGTGCTGGAAAAGGTACCAGCATGTGTGAGAGGGCAGAGGCTACACTGAAAACCTCACAAGGGCATCTTCTTCCTTCAGGATGCCTTGGGCTTAAAGAATTGTTAACATCAGGCAATTTAGGAAGAAGAGACTTGCAGTAATACACCCAGCATCCAAGATGATGGATCAGTAAGCAGGTATCTAAAGGTTTTTTACTTGCTTCTCTCCCAGCTTTGTGTATTCAGATGAGTAGCAGTAGCAAAGCTGACTTCAGCAAGATCCTGTACCAGGATGATCTGTGGCAGAACTATTTTCAGTTGTGTATGTTATTTTTTGTGTGTGTGCATCTTTCTGTTGAATATGTCTTAGGATTTAATGATTAGGGTTGAAGGAAGGAGAGGTTTTGGATATCTAATGTGGGTCAGTAATGAGAACTGAAGTTTCTGTTGCTGCTCCAGCAACACCCTATGAACAGTTCTGGAATAGCTCCATGCTGGGAGAGTCCAGGTCTGCACTTGGGTCCCATGTGAAAGGTTTTGTGCTGCAAAGCCATCTTTTTGTTTGTGTGACCATTACTTTTTGAGACTGTATGCCCTAAACAAGCTAAATCTGTGTAACAAAGTGAATTCAGAAAGTTTAGTGTTTAGTGTGCTGGGATAGTGTTAAGATTAGAAAAGCCTTTCGTGTAACAAAGTGAATTCAGAAAGTTTAGTGTGCTGGAATAGTGTTAAGATTAGAAAAACCTTTTATTGGATAGGATTGACAGGAATAGTTAGTTAACATCTGCACACAACCTGAAATTTCAGTCCCTTCTTAGGTGAGGGATTTACATAAGTATTAATGTGATGCCATAGCAGGGGAGCAGCAAAATACCCAAAAATGAGTTGATGTCAGTGCAGCATCTCCTGGGCAAGAGGTTTTGGTAGCATGAGGTGTTGGTCCTGTGGGCACTACAGGCAACAGCTCCAGCAGAATTTGCCTGCTGTGTCCCCTGATCTGCCATGAGCATAAGCTGGCAGATGGATCTACAGCCATGGGCCTTCCTTGCCCTGGACTTCTGCTCTTGCAAATCCCACAGCATTGTTAGGAACCTCTTTAATCATGCAGCTCTTTTGTACCCTAATCAACTCTTCCTTGCTGCTGGTAGAGCAGCAGCTGAGGGGGTTGTGCACTGAGTGAATCATAGCAAAAATTAGTAGTTGTCGTTATGAATTATACCCTCACCTGCTTACCAGATTTCTGGTTGGAGGTGGGGTTTTTTTGTTGGTTGGTTTGTTTGTTTGGATTTTTTTGTGAGTTTTTGTTTTTGTTTTTGTTTTGTTTTTTGTTTTTTTTTTTGGCTTTGTTTAACATTAGGTTTTAGCTTAACATGAATGTCTGGGGAAGTCCTGGTGATTTAGTTGCCTGTATAAATTGGCCCTCCTCTGGAGTACTTCAGCATTTTGTTGAGTTACTGTGCTGTGTTTAAATGAAATGTGTTTGGGTTTTTTTAATGTAAAATAGATTGTTCTGTTACGAGAAACAAGAACACTGCAAATAATTTTTCTTTTTAACACCTCTAATTTCTTACGAAGTGCACCTGCATTTCTGATTCAGCTTTACTTTTTCCTACCTGGCAGAGCTGCATTTAGACCTGGAGCAGATGGCAGACCCTCTGCTACTCAAGTGCTTCTCATTGTAGTGACAGATGATGATTTACATGTTGGAGGTGTAATTTACCATTTCTGCATGGCCATAGGAATGGACCTGTCTGATGTTTGGTTTGATCCTTCAAAGTGAGCACTTGCATTAGCAGAGGTTTAGTGTGCTCCAAGAACTTCTCATATGCTTCTAACAGGCAAATATTGCTGTAACAATGTGCCAGCTGAAAAATTTCAATGAGTTGATATTGGCCAGCTGGATTTTCAAAGAGCCACTAGCCTGTGGCTGATGGTTTCCAGACCTGAGGTCTAGTCCTTGAAATCAGTAGATGTAAGAAGAAAATCAAACACTGATCATGAGCTTATATAGCCTGGATAAATATTGAAAGCAAAAAAAAACCCCCAAACCTTTTTTTTCATTACAAAGAACTTTGAATTCCTTCTGGGCTATTTTTGTTCTTTTTCTTGCTTTACATTTTAAAAATTTTTATTTTTTTTTTTAATTGATTTCATTTTTAAAGTACATTTGAAAGTCTCACCCTGGCATTTTTGCTCCTTGAGTGTTGCTGCCCTCCCTTCCCAGATCCATTAGAGCAGTGGTGTTTCTGGGTTGAGTTGAACTGCTGCCATTGCTTCCTTCTCCTCCCACAGCAATGGGACTGCTGCCTTCCCCTCACTGCTGTCACCTTCCTTCTGTCCTCCGTTCGGGATGGCACAGGCCCAGATGACAAACCTGGCAGAGCTGTTGGCCTGGATGCTGCTGTGTGTCACTGGAGGAAGCTGACCTAAGGAGAGAGTAAAAACCAATGGGATTTCCAGTTGACTACCTGCACAGCCCATTTCCATGGCTCTTCTTGGTAGTGGTTTTATCTCTCTGAAAACTGATGTGCGATTCAGAATGACAAAAGATGCCTTCTGTGAGATATTAATTACCTCTTACAGCAGAGCATGCCATGCAGAATCAGTTTTGGTTGACCACAAACTCACAGAGTGAAAGGGATTAACAAAAAGTAATATTCCCCCCCCCCGCCCAGGATTTAGGCCACATAAATAAACAGTTAATGCAGCTTTTCTGAGAAGCATGAAGTGGTGCATTCGCCTTCCCATGGGAATCTTGAATGCCTGGGTTGTGGAGTAGCTCCTATTACTGAACCCTGAAGCAACACAAGTGCTCCAGGAAATGTTCAAACACAGAAAATATGGTGAGCCGAGTATTGCCATTATCCACTCTGTGGGTTTTAAAAAGTGACTGTCAGTCAAAAGTTGGCTTGTCTTTACTGCCAACAACCTCAGCTGGCAAGATAAATGTAACCTTTAAAATGTTTCTTGGTTTCTTTTGGGTGATGGATTATTTTTTTTTGTTTGCTTGTTAGGTTATTACTTATTTGTTTTTAGCAAGGGAAAAATGATGCTAAACTAATTGGTGGTCAATGTAAGTAACTTCAGGAAGAAACTCCATTACTTTGAATCTCATAATCTTACAGTAGGACACTGAAGTTGTGCACGTTCTGCAATACAAGACAACTGGAAGAAAAAAATATCCAATTTGGACCTAGAATAATACAGCATGATGGCAAAGAGGCAGCTTCCCACAAACCTCAGTAGAGAGCAATTCAGATTTCCTTTTCACTCTTATCCATGGGGCTGCAAAGTAGAGGAGCAGATCTGTGGTCTGGGAAACTTTCCAGAATAATTTGTAAGCCAATGAGGGATGTAGCCTTGCCTTCTCTGAAGAGGTTCTTCGCCTGCCCCTGTTCTGCTACCAGTGCTCCCAGTTACTTGTGTGTTCCCCCAATGGATTGACTTGCTGGAGTGCCTCACCACGGTTTCTCAATTGTCAGTAAAGTAGCAGGTCCCTTGACAGACCTGCTGTCTTTTAATAGGAAGATATTTCCCCATTTGTCCAGGTGTTGAATACATTTTTATAGACAATGCTTCTATGTTAGGATTTTTTTTAAATTCAGACAAAATAGTGAAAGGTGATTTGTTGCTTCTCAGTAATACAGCGTATGGGAAGAGGAGAGTGCTGCCACAGTATGTTTTACTACTCTCAGAAATTGTCCTGCCACTACAGACGTTGCCATAGACGCTGAAGTGATGTGCAAACCACAGACACTTAGGTGATAATGATGATCTTTTCACCTCTTGTCTTGGGCTTTAATCAAACATTATATGCGGAAAAGCACTGGAGAGGGATAACCTCTCAAATCTTATTATTTCAGGTTAAATTGCCAGGATACGAAGGAAAAGAACTAGGATTTTCTGGTTTCACCACTTTCTTCTTTTGGGTGGCAGGAGGGCAGAGAGGGGGTGTTCACTGCCCTACAAAATTATTCTTAAGTGTCAATCATAGTTATGATTTGTCTTTAGACACACTGATATACAGGTTAAGTCAGAACTGGTCCAGTTTTCTGTATTTGATCCCACTCAACTTTCTGAGTTTACAAAAAGCACAGGACACATCTGCAAAACTTTGAGTCCCTTGTGTCAAAAGATGGACAATTATTTGGGCATTAGTCCTTCTCTTGAAGGGACTGGGTCCTTAAAGGTTTGGATGTCAGACTGGAAGCTCTGAGATCCAGAGTCAGCCTTGTCTTTTGTGAAAACTTATGTGCATGACCTTGAAGAAGGAGCTGACTTGCCTGGTAGCTGATTCTCCACCTGGAAAATGGGTATTAAAGGAGAGGCTGCTACCTGAGCATTCACACGGCATCTGAGCCTTTAACTGCTGGGACTGATGGGTGCCCCTTTCAACTCCTCGCTCACACACGCTTACTCCCAGGCACTTCCTCTTCCTTCAGGTTTGACCCTAGGCTTCCTGTAGCAGAGTCTCAGGTATCAAATCTTATTTAAAAAAAAAAAAAATAAAAGAAAAAATTAATCAGATGGTACAGCTGGGAAAAAAAGGCTCGAGCTGGGTGCCTCCAAAAAAGAGACCCTGAACAAATAAATCCCTGGGCAATTATACCCTTATGTGTACCTGCTCTTCACGCTCCTCTTTAGTCCAATGATGGTTGTTGGTATCGGGTTTTATAACATCTTATTGTATTCTTTCTCTTGTCTCCAGGAAGCCCATTAACTGTCCTTATCTTGTTGTGTTGCAGCTTCTGCTGACGGTTGTAGCCTCCTTACCTTCTGGTTTGTGCTTCTTGTGCACTTGTTTGCTGTCAGAACATGGGGAACTAAAAAGTCCTAGACCTAGGACAAACATTACTTAGCAACAACTAAAACATCAGTGTGTTATCAACATTATTCTCATACCAGCTGTACCAGCTACTAGGAAAATGATGAAGAAAATTAACTCTATTCCAGCCAAATGCATATCTAGGTGAAAGCCCACAGCTTGCAGCCTAAGGTTTCAGCAAATCTATCTATTCGTGTTAATGCTAAATGACTGACTGAGCACAGAACACTCTATTTAGAACTTACTGATTTAAGCTAAGTGACTAGTATTTCTTAACAATGAGGATGATAAAAGTTCTCCACTGCTCAGCTGGGACAAATTGCAGGACAATGTAAGCTATTGCAGAAGGCAGGAGATCAATATATTTCGTCAGTTTGTGTCTTTTGGTTCAGACCCTTCTGTTCCTAAACGTTGATTAAAAAACAAATGAACAAAACTGTTGTTCAGGGAGAAGCAAACAGAAAGGCAGAGAGCAGCAAGGCAGGAGTGGAGTGTGCACGTAACCCAGGGCTTGGTGTGCCTGGATGGGTTGAGCATGAAGGAGCAAGCAGGAGATAGGTTGGCTTCCTTCCCAAAGCTCTGGTGATCCCAAATTCAGGTGATGCACTGTTGGGTTTGCAAACTCGTGGGTAGGTTAAGGCTGTGTCCGAAGTTCTCAGTAGCTCTTGCCCCATCATACGCACTGTATTAGGGACACGGTCTCTCGTGCCTTCCGAGCCTATTTCATTTTACATTGGCTTCTGTTGTACTTTATACCCATGCTCTGTTGTGATGAGGTACTGGTCCAATAACTCAATATCCATACAGACAGATTTTGCAGATTTTGTTGGTCTTTTCTAGTGAAAAGGCTGGAAATTATTATTCTTTTTGACAGCCAAACTTCTTCAGAGAGTGAATAGGAGGCATTACTCTTAAGTAATAAGGGGATTAAGTGAAATTTCTCAAAGCAGTAATATCTACAGCTCCAGATTTGAAATGTTCAAAACATTACTTTGTCAGTACAAAAAATTACTTTAGCCAGTGAAAAATGCCAGGGAACTTCCACTGTGCATGGTTTGTGATTTGGGGAGAGAACATCTCATCTTATACTGATGGTGCTCTCTATTATATTTTATTTCTTCCCTCTTTTTTTTGTGTGTTTTAAATAAAATATCAAATGCAGCTATTGCAGTAACTGGGAAAACCAAAGAGCTGCTTTTATTTTGGGAAGGTTAGGATCACTTTTTGTTCTACAAGTAGCAGAAAAAGTAAGCATTAGAGGATGGTGTTAAAATAATACCTTGCACCTCTCTTTAAGAATATCAAAGTCTTTTCTGCTATTCAAAAGGGAAGCAGAACAAAAACATTGTGGGCAATATTTTATAATAGAACAATGAGCCTGAATAGATAGATTTTAAACCCCTTGTTTCATAAATGTTTAAAAGAATCTTCACAGATTTAGACTTCATTTTTTTTTTTTTTTATCATTGCTTTCCTTATTATGCATCAGCTTTTAAGTTCCGTTATACCACTGTGAAAGAAATAAAATGTCAGATGTGAAGGATGTTATTATGGGTATGCTGTGGCACTTTTATATACTGATTATAATGAAGCCTCTCCACATCACTTTCCTTCATTATTTTTATTTCTGCACCTAAAATGAAAGGGAATAAATGTACCTCTTGCTCAACAAATATTTTTATAAGATCAGCAATTGATTGCTGAATGTCAGGCTCATGGGTTCTTCTGGACACACGCAGTGATGCGTAGTGATTAGCCACATCTTTTTTTTGTTTTGGTTTTTTGGGGTTTTGCTGTTGTTGTTGTTAGCACATCTGTTCTCACAAAGGTACCTGTAAGGGAACTGTGGTCAAAGGACACTCACTTCAATGTGTAGTTTTCTGATGTCACAATATTCCTCATCCTTTCCCATTCATCTTGTAATAGTGTTTGATTCAATGCAGCTACAAAACCTTCTGATGTTCTGAGACTGCAGTGGTCTTGAGAGTTCTTGAGTGGCAACCTCTAGTGTTTGTTTTGATAACGCTGGACAATGTTAAAAAAACAAACAGCGACAGGAGAATATGCTGCTGTTGAGTATCTTCAAGACAGCACGTCATCACCTGCCACTGAATCTTGCATGCAAGTCTTTGCAGAGGTAGCACAGGCTGAGTAGTAGGAGAAGATGCTGCTGTGGAAAGCTGTTTCCCAGGTA
Source organism: Antrostomus carolinensis (assembly GCF_000700745.2). Classification (NCBI taxonomy): domain Eukaryota; kingdom Metazoa; phylum Chordata; class Aves; order Caprimulgiformes; family Caprimulgidae; genus Antrostomus; species Antrostomus carolinensis. Next base: position 39,019 of record NW_010309988.1, on the reverse strand, counting down.
CTTCAGGGAGTGAATAATCCCTTTTGGCAACGTACAGTAAGTCAGTGGTCTAGCTTTGTCTGCCTACACTTTCAATCTGATTATTTCCTGTTATTTACAATGTTGTTTTAATTGAATTTTCTTAATAGTAATAAATAGTATCTAGCCATATGTTGACTTTCACAACTTTATTGTATAGTAGGCATTAATGCAACACAGCTGATTAGAGCTTTCCTACCCCTGTGACATAGCGTGTGAAGCTGGAAGAGTAAAAGCAATGATAGTTAATCTCCTTGTGCAGTCTTCTGTGTTATAGAAAGATCTCTCTGAAACCATAGCAGGGGTATTTCTGCAGTTCTAAAACATGCCAGGTACTTTCAGACATCTGTTTTTGGCCTATTGCATAAAAATAAACTTAATAAATATAAATGAAGTTGAGCCTCATGCTTTTAGTGAATCCAAACTACTCCATCTTTCACTATAAAGCTGGTTTTACCATTCCATATCCCCTCATTAGATGGACCAGAAAGGCTGCAGAGTCATCTAGCTTTCAGATTTGGACATATCATGCTTTCCTTTGGCAGGCTGAAAATTATAACAAGTTTTGTTATTTACCATTCTTTTCTAGGGCAGAGCTGTGCGCTTGCCATCAGAGCAACCATGAGCAGTAGGTGTGCACTGATTTCTCAGGTTTTTCTCCTATAATATTTTAATATTGGGATTGTTTAGGGGGTGGTATTTATTTATTTATTTTTAATTCTTCTGGCCTGTTTTTTGAGTGGAAAGGGCAGTCTGTCAGCTGGCACAGAGCATGCTCACAGCATCAGGCCCTGTGCTAAAACATTGCATCTCTGGGAAGGGGGGAAGTGGGTTACCACCTCGATCCACAGTAGGTACGCTGCTTTCTTACAGCCTCTATAAATACTGCTTTGATTGGCATGGTAAAGGGTTGTATTTTTGGTACTGCAGGTATATACAGGGCTGCAGTTTAACATAATCATGTGCTGCTGATTTCCAAATGAATGATCCTCACCTTGACATTTTAGTACCTCCACAGCAGCTGTCTGGGGCTGCAGGAAGCACGCTGGATGGTGGGCAGGTGACTTCTATGCTGTCCCTGCCTTGCCACTGGGACTGACAGAAGTGAAGGTAGGGAGGCTCCAGAAGAGGTATGAACATGAGATAAGATAAAGACCTGTCAGTGTGGGGGGTATGTGCTGGAAAGGGTGCTGCTTCTGTGAACTGCTGCCTGTCTCCACGCTGGGTGCCCTGTGTGCCTCCTGGCAGATGAGCACTGGGAACAGATTCAGAAATGCTGTTTGCCCAGCTTCACCTCTGTCTCGCTCTGCGTATCCATCTCCTGTTCTCTGTTTGGTTCCCTAATCTGATTTATCAGCTATCTCCCTGTAAAGTACAGGATTAACTTTCATGTATTATTTTAAGTATTATTCTCTGCTTATGTTCAGGATACTTTGTAAGGCAAATAAAGCATGCTCCAGTATCAGGAATGCATTAATAGCCCCTGGTACATTCATCTAACAGCTTTTTCTGTAAAAATGTTTTTCTACTGCAGTTCCAAAAAAACCTTTATTTTGCACAGCTTTTTAACATGGTAACTTTCAAGATCATCTGCATGTAGTTCTGTTTTTTATTTGTGGTCCCTAAGTTGTGTCTTTGACAGTCTCTTTCTGTTTGTGATGAGAATGTACTTTTCCACAAGATTGAGTGGACTGAAACCATTTCATGTTTCCCGTAGTGTAGACATGTAACAGGCTGCAGATGACTTGATAATTCCCTTCTGAGTAAAATTAGAAAGAAAAATATATTTGCAAAATTAAAAGATCACTTAAATTATAGCCCTTTGTTCTACCTTGTTAGTTAACATTCCGAACGGCGGTGTACAAACTGTGCAATTTGTTTTGTTAAAATGTACTCAGTGTGGAGCCATCTGTGTAATAGTTGACATTACTGATATTCAAAAGGGACATTGTAATAGCTGCAAGAGCCCCTACTCGCAGCTAACCGTTTCCAGTGTGACTCTAAATTATTGATTTGCATTCATTCTCTATTAACCTATTATGAGTTCATCTGCCTCCTTCAGCTCTCTTAATATGTTGATGTACTTCTAATTTTCCAAACTGAATAGTGGTTTACTGCAAAGATGTTGAGATGAATTGTTTTCCAGTGAGTATCTGAAAGCCTCTTATGGCCCGGATAGCCTTTTTCCTTTGACACCTGCATTGGGAGCTCTGGTACGTAACAAGGCCAGCAGCAAAGCTTTGGCAATCCTGGAAATGTCCCTTTCTTTTCTGTCCTTCCTAATCTACTAAGTATACGCTTGTATTTCCAAAAAGAGTATTTATGGAGTAACGTGCTTGGTGTCTTTGGAGATGGAATGACCCTTCTAGTCTTTCTGGGCTCTGCCCAGGATGCCCATGGGCAGCGTGAGTTGGTTTTCTTGTCTGTTTAGGAGGGACAGCCCATCTTCTGCGAAGTGCTTTGAACTTACTCGGTACTGTATGCTACAGTTACGCTTGGTGGTTCTTTCATGCTTGCTCTGCTTGAGTGGATTTTGTTGTGTTCGAAAATACGTATTTGTGTATTGTGCAACTGCTAGGGAACCCATATAACCATGCAAGAATTAAGTTATTGCTAAATGTGCATTTTTTTCAGCTAATTTGCATGGTAAAATAAATTTGGAGAATGTTTCAATTGGAAGCTGTGACTTAGAAATAATTTTTTATAAAGTTATAAAGCAATAGTAAAGTAAAAGGCAAAGTTCTATGAATACTATGAGAGAGTGAAATTATATGTTCAATGATTGGCTGGTTTTGAAGAGATCTGGTTTGATCAGTACTGAGTACAATATAATTTTTCATCTTTTCACTGGAATTATAAAAGTGTCACTCTGAGACTCTGCTCTGTGTTGTTGACTCATTAAAGATAGTTTTACCAACACCCATGAAAAATGCAATTAGTAGTTTACAGCATCTTGAAATGACAGATATAGTCATTGTTATAGGTGCCACAATTGCATGGCAGATGAGAGTTGAGATGAAGGACTCTCTTTCGGTCTGTTCTCCTGCAGTGAGCTCAATGCTGCAGCGTAAATGCTTCCCCCACGTCCTCGGTGCTGTGTTTGGGCCCTCAGCTGCCAGCAGCAGCGGCTTGAGTATCTGACTATAGAGCTTTGGTGTTTTCCTACAGTGCTTGCACGGTTGTTGTAGGTTGTTGTACTGCGATTAGAAGACTCAGAGTTAAAAGGTACATTTTGTGCTTTGAGGTGTGAATAGCTCAGCTCACAGAGAAGTGGCTGGAAAACCTGTTCCTAAAACTGGGACCAATCCCACTTCCTTATGGGATGAGCTCTAACCTTGCTCTGGAGTGAGGGTGCTGAGCCTGAAAACCTCCTTTTTCCCCATGCTGTTTCAGGGTGGTAGTGGATGAGTTGCAAGATTAACTTACCATTTAGCACTTATTTCCTGGCTGAGCCACAGACAGTTTTTGTGGATGGCCTCCTCTTTTTTTTTTTTCCCTGTGGCTGTGTAAGGCGCTGCACTGAAATCGCAGCAGTCGTTTCCTGAAGGGGATTCTGTGGGTTGTGTGCTATAATGTGGGAGGGTCTGTTTCAGGGTGGTAGTGGATGAGTTGCAAGATTAACTTACCATTTAGCACTTATTTCCTGGCTGAGCCACAGACAGTTTTTGTGGATGGCCTCCTCTTTTTTTTTTTTCCCTGTGGCTGTGTAAGGCGCTGCACTGAAATCGCAGCAGTCGTTTCCTGAAGGGGATTCTGTGGGTTGTGTGCTATAATGTGGGAGGGTCCTGGTGACATTGAGGGTGATAACTGCCTCTCTGTGTACCCACAGAGGTGGCTACTGGCAGCTGTAAATGATGACATAGGACAGTTGTGTTGCAGTGTGCTGTACTGTCGCTGCAGGGTGGGGAGAGTCTGTACTGGGAATGCTGGTGGAAGCCCAGGATTGACTGGTCCTGGTGAGTCCCTGCAAGCATAGCAAAAGACTGCCAAAGCTGCTGGCTCTGTGGGAGACTGTGCTCTTGGGCTCCAGCCTTTCTCTGCATGGAGAGCTCAGCAGGAGCAGGAAGACCCTGCTTTTCACCAAGACACCGTCTTTCCATGTGGCATATGGAGCCTGCCTGTGTTCAACCAGAAGCTGCTGGGCTCACAGCGGGGACTGCTCTCAGGGTGGAAGTCCTGCTG
>NW_010309988.1:31822-34804 GCF_000700745.2 Antrostomus carolinensis | reverse complement strand
GAACCTAGCCCTGTAATCCCATGTTTTTCTTCATGTCTAGCCTTGGAGTCCACATCCCTCCTCTTGCATGTAGTCACCAAGAGATCCTTGATGCTGTTCCCGCCACAGTGGTGGTGTTCTGCATGAAATCCCTCCTGGCTGCTGCCATCGCCGAGTACAACTCGAGGCTGGTTTAACCTGCTGATGTGAGGAGACTGTGAATCAGATCTTACCATGCAATTGCAACAGAACAGAAAGTGTTGAAAATAAAATGTGCTCAGCCTTTTCCTCCCTGGCTCCCCCACCTTCACCCTGACCTCCAGGAGCACCGTGTGATGTCCAAATGGTCTTGTGAGTAATCAAATTGTCAGAAAAGGATCTTTTCCAAGTACTATAGCACCATATAACCTAACTCAAGTATGTACTGTAGATCAGAAGCAACATCTCAGCTTGTTCCATTAAAGTATAATTAATTACCATTTCAATAGTGCTACTAGGTGTATGTATTCATCCAGTGCATTGAAAAATAACAACAAAGCTTCTTATTATCTAGTGGATGATGTTGTACATTGTAGGTGCAACCTATAAGTATTGAAAAACGACACATTCATCCAGAATAATTTAAATGGTGTATTTCCTGACCTAATAATGAAAAAAGTAGGTCAGCTTCCAAGTTTTCTGAAATGGGAATTAAAGCTTTATAGCAAGAAAGACTTTGATAGTTTTACACAAATGGCTGAAACTTGCAAACCTTGCATATTCTAAAAGGTCTGCCCCACAGTGATGACTTGGAGACAGTTCTAATTAATTGTAGTAGTACATCAGTACTGGATTTCCTTGGCTTTTCCCTTTATCTCATTGTTTTTTATAATGTAGTGGAATTAAAAAGCACACACCTTACCAAACATAGTGTCATCTGAGAAAAGGTGGTTTTAAAAAAAGATTTTATAAAATGTAGTTTACAGAAGCTTATGCAAAGCAGTCTTTCTTCTTCAGGAACCATTTAATTCAGCATTGAGCATTCCAGGTGCTTTATTGTTGCTAGAGAGTATATAACATATGGTGCCTATAAATATTGAACTGCTAGGTCTTAGCCTGGCTGGCATTTTGCAAAAGGTGTATTTGTGAAGTTGGTAACGTATTTATGACCATCTCAAAGATGATTTTGGTGTTTAATCAGTGTCTACTTTAACCATCAAAATGACAATCTTCCTCTGGATCTTTGATTCTTTGCTATCATAAATGTGAGATGTTGAGCTGTGTTTCAGGGATATAAAGATTGCTGTGGTGGATTAGAATTGATGTCCATCAAATGCTGTGCTCTTAGGGTGTATCTGCACTGCAGGCAAAAGTGTGACAGCAGTGTGTGCAGGGATACTCCATCCACTTTGGCTGAAGGCCCCATTCCGTGGCTGCTCTGCCAGCCCCCTGCTTTGCTTGTCTTTCCTTCCTTGATGAGTGTCATCCAGCTTCTCCAGCTGACATGTCCCATCTCCACATTGCTCTGGCTGCAGTGTGGGGGCAGATGCAGACCAGCAATAAGAAGGCAAAATGGAAAGACCAAACTTGGGTAGTGTTGCAGGGAGTTTGGTGACTCTTGCCCCAATCCTTGCAACACTTGGGGAAAGACACTGAGTATTTGAGTCCGTCTGTGGTGCTTTATGCTCTGAAGAAATGCATTTTTGATCAACTTCTCTGTGCATCACTTACAGTCATTTTGAATTGTTCAGTGAAAACACATGCTTGAGCTCTCCTGTTGTGCAGGAATAGATTTTTTTTAAAGATTATGTGCTTCCCCAATGCTTTCACTATTCTCTTCAGCTAAATTTCACAGCTGTGGTCTCTCACTCAGCAGATATCCTGCCACTAGGTGCTCAGATACTAACTTCTTTAATATAGCACACGTTGTTAGTAGCTGGTTGTCAGAACAGTCATGCTCTGTAGAGTATTTTCTGAAAGAATGTGGATATGAGCTTTATTTTAGGTTTTGTGCTGTTTTGCTTTACACATTAAATATCTGGCTGCCCCCCAGACATACAAGATGGCACATAGGTTCTGCTTGAAGAGCAGAGACTTTACTTTTTCCTGCTTTTGGTCTATTAAAGCCTTGTCTCCTGTACTGAAAATGGAGAGTACTATAAATTCTGAGTCCTTTTGTTTTGACTCATGAACATCCGTGATCCATGAGCCGTGCTGAATCTGTCAGACTTTTTTTTTTTTCTTTCTTTTTTTTGAGATAGAGAGGTAACTTCTGATAGAGTCACAAACCAGATTTCGGATAGGGGCTGAGCACGCTCTGGTCCTGTCTGTGTGCATGTCTGTGAAGCTGGGAGAAGCTTTTCATTGCCGGCCTGTTTGTGGTCACTTTCTGTGAGAAATTCTTGGTTTTATTTTAGAACAAGTAATATGGTTGAAGAAAATTTACTCGGGGCATGAAAAATGTGCCGCAATTGGAAGGAGTGTCTGCTTGTATTTGCCTGGTGATTTTTGTGAGGCTTTATAATGGTAATAGAAATGTTGGGGGCTGGATAGGCCTGGTAGCTGAGTAAAGTATTTTAAATACTTGTCTATTTTTAGACAAAAGCAAACTCAAATTGATGCTTTGTAGTACGACAAAATCATTGATGCAAAAGTTGCTTTGTTTTTAGGTTTAATGAAATTCCAAAAAGACGACAAAAACTACTGGGGACCTGGCTTCTGTGGAATTTCTAACAAGACTTGATAGCACAGGAGTTTAGGAAAGGATGTTATTGAAATCCTGTTTGTTTGTAATAGTCTGTTCAAATTCCATTGCAGAAATTAGAATTATTTTATCATTCCCAGTCCTTGGTTTTTAATATTTGTTTGCAGAAAGAAAATTAGATTGATCTCGGAATAATCAGTTTTCTTTCTATTTAATATGACAATATTTTATATGTGAAATGACATGTTTTCATAAAAGTAAATGTTGGGCTATTCTGAGTCGTCACATCTCCTAGAGGACAGTGCTACCTAATACGTGTG
>NW_010309988.1:11507-31794 GCF_000700745.2 Antrostomus carolinensis | reverse complement strand
GAGTGTCTCCCCGTCCCTGCTCCCAGGCAATGGATGGAGTGCTGTGGGGTGGGAGGACACAGTGCAGCCTCAGGGCATGGTTAAACTCCTCTTTTAGGGGAATAGCTGGCTTGCACTCTGTCCCAGAGCAGATGCCATGGCACAGCCCTCTAAGAAAGCCTTGCACTGGTTCAAAGAGAAAAAAAATGCTCCCCTAAGCTTTGGAGACCAAGCATGTCCATCAGAGTGAGTGACAGGCTGGGCATGACCTCCTCTTCAAAGCTGGGTTTGGGGATTTCTGTTGCCAGGATGCTTTAAAGGGTAAGGAGCTTTGCTGCTCATTAATTAGTAAAATTGGAGCTGACTCAAGTGGTGCTTGGAAATATTAACTATTAGACTTTGAATTCATGCCCTGCAAGAAAAATGAGTTTTATGTTAGTTTTCCAGTTGTCATTAATAATTCTCCTTCTCTTAAAATAATGCTTCAGTTTGAGAAGTATGAGCAGTTTAAGCAGATGGACCACTCTGAAGGTCATCGTTGTAAAACGGGAGTCTTTTAGGGCCATGTGTAAGTGTTCGGTCAAACAAAGCGACGTGGTGACCAGTAAGGGTGAGCTGAGCTCTAAAAACTTCTCCGAGTCCATACCACTGCCACTGCTGCACTAGGCAGAACATCAAAATAACCAACTCCTGTTGGTTTTCTAAATACTGTACTCCAACAGCCATCTTGCAGTGGCCATCGCCAGCTATGACGCTTTTGCTGGCAGCACACTTTGTCACCTTTCCCTTGCCAGTCTGTATTTTTCTCCCGCATCTCCTCTTTCACTACAGGTCCTGGTTTTCTGGACCCTTTCACATGTGCCCTCATACTGCCAGCTTTTAGGGGAGCTGGAGCTTTGACTTTCAGCTCAAGGTTGGAGTATGGATCTGAGAGATCACTTTGGACCTGTCTGTAACCCACAGACCCTTCTCCAGTTGCTCCCTGCCACTTGGAGTTTGAACACAGAAACCTGACAATGTGCCACATCTCCAGTTTTGGGCTGGTAAGTCTCTACTTTCCAGAGGCCAGTTGCTGGGCACATACCAGGAATATATTGGCACACGATGATATGCAGTGGGCTGGAAGCCTTTCAGTTTTTTCCTTATTCTATTGAAAAAAAAAAAAAATGGTTGGTGTCCCTGTAATATTGATAAGCTGTTCAGAGAAAGAAAATGTGAGAGTGCCAAATGCTGTTATCAATCTGATCGTGTGTGATTGATGAACAGGGTTGAGAGTAACTGAATGGTTAATCTGTTCTGTAGATGGATATGCTTTTTAGATGTAACAAGAAGACCTGCCTCTTTTATAAAATTAGAAACTGAATGTGCATAGGCATTATATAACTGAAAAGCTAATACTGTATATGGCAACATGACGGATTAATATATATTGAATTACTCGATTTGTTCTCATTTCTGTCCTGGTATTTTATGGAAACATATGAAAAGTTTTCAAGTGACCTTTAAAATTAGCTCCTAACCTATATAGTTTATCATCATTTTCTAGTCCATAAGCCTGAGGTGTTAAAGGATTCATAATTCAGTACTTCAAAAATTGTCAGTGGTTTCACTATATGAAATTTTAAATATTCTGAATCTACTTCTGGCATCCAGTGGTTGTATTTGTTCATTCAAATGTAATAGATCTTGAATAGGACCTATTATCAGCTTGATACAGAAAATATATTTGGGTAATTACATATGCCTACACTTGATATAAATTTCAGTCTTATTCTGCCAAGAGGGCTGGTAAGAGAACACCATCGTTTTTGCATTTCATGAAGATGCAGCTCAGAATTTTTGAATTCATGAGAGAGGTTCCTGAAGGAAATAAGGATCCACTTCCCTGGTGCTGGCACACAAAGCAGGGTATCAGCTCTGTACTTCTAGCAAACCTTTCTGCACTCTTTGAATCATCATCTGTATTTTACTGACTTGCAGACATTGCAGCCTCTGTTTATTATAAGCATATGAGCCTTTTCCTGAAGGATATACAGAAATAGATTATCTATAGAAATGGGTTCTTTACAATTTTTTTTTTTTTCATTTTAGAAGTATGGATTCCAGCTGTTTAATTGATCTAATATAAAAAAAAAAAATCCTACTTTGATAGTATGACACTTCTGTATGGGACTTCGGCATTATGAAGCGCAGAAGTTCTATGGTCTAAATGCCATGCACTACTAACAGTTGTATCTGCAGTAAGTTGGTTCTCTCGTTATGTGGACCAGGTAGGTAACTGTAAGGATCAGTAGCTCTGTTTTGGATTTTCTATTTTCTGCTGCCTCTGGCAGAGGCTGCTTTTGAACCGAGAACAGGCATGGTTCACTGACCTAGTGACGGATATCAATGAAGGTGGCTGTTTTGCTGACCATACAGTACATTTGACATTGATGGAAACTCCAGTGAACATTATTTTTACGATGGCCAAGCAGTCCCCTTGGGTCAAGAATAGGAAATTTGTGCTTTTTACTCTGTTGGGTGTGAATGGAAGAATTTTAATCTGACTTTATTTATCATTCTGTGATTTAATGCTTGGAAAGAAGAATTGCATTTTGGAATCTGACCGGATTCATAGAAACTGCTATACTATATCTTATGCTGCCATAGCAACCTATGAGTGCAATGAGTTAGAAATCTCCCAGTTATTAGAAAAACTGAATTAAACCAACTATTGAACTAGATTGTGTTTGCATAACAAAGCCAGGTTCTGCCTTCGCTCCTGCAATTCTGACCTTGTTTCAGGTAAAGGGGTATCCTTGACTCTGGAGAAACAGGCTTAATTGAGATAAACATTTTATACTACGATGAAGAGTATGAGAACAGACGTGCCATGTTATCATATGAGGACTCAGATTTGTGAACATATATTCAGGCTGCTGAGTGTGCTTGAAGCCGTGTTGAAGGATATTTTAAAAGGTGAATGGTAAGAAAGATTAAATTCTCTAGCTTAAGTTTCTTGTTTGTGAAATAAAGGTGCTTGTATGTCTTTAATTTACATAATGACAAATGAAACAAAACATGCTATGAAAAAGATTTCTGGAAAGTGAGGAAATAACAAGAACCTAATATTAACTATGAAGAATCTTATGAATTGTTGTTCGTTTCTGACCTGGTCTCCTAATGTTGGAGGAGAGGACTGAAGCTGGCAGCAGATGATGGTTTCAAAAATATTGTGAGGCTAAGAAAACTGTACTGCTTTGCCAATGACATACGTCTCCATTAGGACAAAAAAGGAGGACACTTCCTAGAGGGCATTAATGGGAAGAAATTTCCGGAAAATATTTCTCTTACAAGGGTCATTTCGTTTGGAAACTACCTTCCTACTACCCCGATTCCTGGAAGAACAGTTCTATGAGCACTTGGGGCATGCAGAAAAATCTTATCTTTCTTGTGTTGTCAGTGACAAAGTGAGAGATGGAAGGAGGAAATACGTCGTGGTATTGCTTTATTTTTAATCTTATTTTTGCTGGGCTCTTTTATTTTAAACTTTATTAATGCATCTATTCATTTTGATCTTTTTTCAGACATTGCTAGTATGTCTACAGCCCATCTTTTCTATGTTGATTTTATAAATACCTAGTTACAATAAGCATAAAAGCATCTATGGGCTTTAATAAAGAAAGTTTTATAATAAGACTGAAGCACAAAGTTCTGAAAGTATACTTTTAGCACTGTTTTACAAAAAGTTTTGAAATACTTTGCAGTTGACAGAATTGGGATAATTGTTTAATATTTTGCAGAGTGTTTCTAGCAATTATCAAGAATGCGTTTTTAAAGATCTGTGTAATAGAACAAGTGTTAAAAATAGCTGCACTAGCTTTTTTTTTTAAAAAAAAGACAAAAAAAACCCCAACAAAACCCCACTTACTTTCCTCTACAATTGAATCTTTGGGATTGTTTCTGTCTACATCAACTCTTCTTCCAGCAGATCCCAGTTCCCAGCTCTGCCGCAGTGCTTGGGCCACCAGTTGCTGATTTTCTTTTATGAAGTAATTTGCTGTGACCTCTCTGCTCTGGCTCTATAGTGTCCTCATTGTACATGCTGTGTGTATTTGTCACATACACAGCGCATGCAATGTGGACATAATGGAGCTCAATTTACGCCCGATAAAGAGATAAAATACCTGCAAGAAATGTGGATTTTTTTTTTTTTTGAGGGGTAGGTTTTTAAAATGTGTTTATTTGGTATGTGTATATACTATTCTTCTTTATGAAATGGGGTCCAAAAATTGTGTTGTGGATACAGTTGATCAGTGAAAATAAGTCAGTGGCAAGAACTCGCAAGGTCATTGCAGTTCTCCAGACTTCCACAAAGAAATAGATTAGCAGGGCTTAAATAGTTCAGGAATCTAATTTTAACCCCTCATAGCGAGGTGATTCATTTTAGGTTCATGTATTCCATTACTGATATTCTTGTTGTGTTTATTTTTATTTTTTGGCACATTCTGTGCTTTATCACTTAGAGTTTGGGGGAAAAATTGCCTTTTTCATATAACAGGAAAAAGTTCTGTAAATCTTGTATCAACATTTATGATTTGGGTTTTTGTGGGAGGTTTTTTTTTGCTTTGCTTTTAAAGCAAAAGATCAAAGTAAAACTGAATCTTCTGGGTTTGTTTTTAATAAAAAACCTTATCATTTTTAATCTAGTATTTTGAAAATGTTATTTCATGAAAAGTGCTTTAATTGTTGGGTTTTGTTTCACCTGTTACCCATCTGCATCAGCAAATGCAGAGCCACATTGTGTGTTTTCTCTGCCATGAATTGACATTTTGTAATGATGAAGTTTTTCATTAAGTGGTTTTGACAATCTGAATGTTTGCGTGAATAGTAGTTATGTTCATACACGCTAAAATACAAGGATTTAGATATTTAAAAGCAAAAATTGTTACAAGGGCAAATGTTGCACCTAAAATGACTTGTAAAAGCTGCAAAAATGAAAGTCCATTCTTAACTTCTAGTCTGAATCTGTAATGGGCCAAAACCTGCTTTCTAGACCTGAAGTCCTGTTCAAGAACAGCAACTGCATTAGAAAACTGATTCTTTCACTGCACTGAAATGCAATTTAAAAGGGGTGGTGGTGTGGGACGTGTTTTCAGTGACAGTGAGGAAACACTAACAGCTGTCTCAGGGGAACTGCACTATATATGTTATTCCAGTTGCTACTGAAAGCATTATTTCATTTAGTAGGAGTTTTTAGGAGCTTTGCCTTTCACAGGATTACTAATAATGATGTTTTGTTTTATTACTTGTTTGTTTTACACTGGAGAAAAGACTGAATAAAATGGCTAAAGCCGCTGGCTGCAGGAGTTGGTTTTCCTCCCTTAGACCCGATGTCGCTCTTGCCAGCATGCAGCGGTCTTCATCTACAGCCATGCTATATCCAAGAGTGATGAAAGGTGCTCTACTTCATTGGATTTATTGCATAAATTATGGTGACTATAATACAAAGGGCTTTGTTCATTTGCCATGCTTGCAAGGTGCTCCAGGAGCTGCAGGCCTAACAAATCTCACTTTCCTCTGAGTTTGCTCTGTGTCCCCTCATCATGCTTGGTGTATGGTGTGCAGAGACATCACTGTGAACAGAAAGAAGAAAAAATTAGAGATTCCTAGGCTATGGAAAAATCTGATGGAGCAGTCATTATATTAGAAGGTGGTTGTATCCACTCAGTAGCCTTGTCTCATTGCCTGTCCTGAGTCTACTTTAATACAAATAAAGACCTCATATGAGATGGTGAAAAGTATTTTCTGATGTTTGGAAAAAAGTGTATCCAGCGTAGAGAGTACAGTGAGAGTAGTGCTTTACTTCCAGGTATTTTTCCAAGGGGACCTGGGATGTAACACCCTCAAGATGTTGGTAGTGGCTGACGGGAGCTGATGAAGCTCTGCTCTGACCTTGCTCCGTGACTCCTGCTGTAGCAAGGGGCTCCTCGGAGGCTGTGGCTCTCCTCTGCCTGGGCAGTTTTGCTTTCACTGGATTATTATTTTTTTTTCCTTCCTTTAAATTGCTATTTGCATTAATCCAATTGCTGGAAAAGGATTATAGGCCCAGAATAAAATCCAGTCGTAATTAAAAATGTAAAAGCGGCTTAAGTTTTTAGGCCAAAGTTATTAAAGGAAGCTATCAACGTACCAATATTAATACCCCAGTCTCAACTGGGAGGCTGTTATCATGATGAGAGTGTCTGATAATAGGCCGGTTGCTGAATGTTTTATAGTAGGTAACTTCTGCTCGTGTTTACCTCATGTCTATGTACGTCATAAGCTACACACACGAGCCTGTCTCTCACAGGCTTTGTGGGAATCCTGTTTTTTTTCATATTTCTGTAGTACTGTTTTTCAGGAGCTTATCTAGCTATATTGCAAAAGCAAAAAGAGTTTGTGAGGGGACCTTCCGGGCATGAGGGCTGTGGGAATTACCCTCTGTAAGAGGATTGGGGTGTATTCCAGTCTTCAACATCTGCATCTTAAGCCATCTTTTCATAATGAGCACTCCCTTATCAAATATCCTCTCTGTGTCTGTAGTTTCCATCATCCCCCTCTCTGGATAAAGAAAAATGGCAAACTGGAACAGCTCTCAGCCATCCCATTATTCATACCATGTGCCTGGCTTTCTGGCATGCAATTGTCTGGATATTCAGTTTGCAAGCCTGCTTTGTAAGTCTTTTCAAGTAGAGCACTTTTTAATTACCTCTTTAGAATTAAATCAATGTAGGGGCTAAAGCTACTTAATATTATTATTTTTAATGCAGAGATTGAAACTTTCTTTGACCTTTGCTTTCTTCAAATGGAAGGTGTTTCATTTCATCTCTGTCATTTTTAATTAAATAAGTTTTATGTAGAGGAAAGGATGCTGAAAGACTTCTTCCCTGACAAAGGATTTATGGACCTGAGTGGCTCTCAAACTGCATTTTTCAGAATCTCCTCCACATAGATTTTGCTGAACTTCCCAGACTTGAACATCCTTCACCTGAGAGTGCGTGGTGTTTGGTCCTCTGATGGCAAATGGGGTTTACAGCTGACGCAGTGAATGAAATCTTCTAGAGCATCAGTGCTAAGCTGCTAGAGAGATAAAAACAAATACCCTCCCAAATGCCAATTTATCAGCCTGTGAGCTACAGGGAGTTTTCAGTGAAGTAAACTCTTTCCGATGTTTCTTTCTATTTTTATGTTTTAGGTTTTCTTTTTCTTATCTTGATTTTCTTTCCCAGTTCCTTTTCAGGAAGACGTTTGGATCTTTCCTTCCAGCGTATTTGTGATCTTTGTTCTCCTCTGAGTGACCCTGTGTGGTTTGTGCTTGATTTTATTTTATTTTTTTTACTCGTCAGAAGCAATTCTGACTTTCCTCTCTGTCTTGTTTAGGGAAACTTTGTGTTATCTATCCAACATTGTTGGTGTCCCAGGCAGGTGCTGAAGTACTGGCTCCTGTGCTTTGTTTGGCTCTTCTGGGAGCTCTTGCTCTGTGCTGGGGTTCAGCTGTTCACATTCAGCCTGGCAGCAGTGGCTGTATTCTGGGGTGCCTGGTGGCATAGCTCCAGCTGCTAGTCCAAGTTATTTTAAAATGTTTATTTACATAAAATAAATTTAGTCTCTAGGTTGTGCTGAGGAATTTTCTGTGTCTCTAGCCTGTGCTAGCAAGAAAGATGTTGTGCCAGAAACTCAAAGATTTCACAAGAGGCAGCATTAGAGGGCTACATGTTTTTACTGCTGGGCACAGCTGAAGAACTCCAAATTTAGTATTGTCTGCATGTGGTGAAAAATACAAACTCAGGGGAAAAAGGGACTAAAAAAAGAGAAATCGGAAGTCAGCAGAGCTTTTCTTCATGTATTTCCACTGTAAAAGTCGTGAACCTCAGTGAAGTGCTGATTTTTCCTCTATAAACACCCTTGCAGC
Organism: Antrostomus carolinensis; assembly: GCF_000700745.2. Taxonomy (NCBI): domain Eukaryota; kingdom Metazoa; phylum Chordata; class Aves; order Caprimulgiformes; family Caprimulgidae; genus Antrostomus; species Antrostomus carolinensis. The sequence goes on along the minus strand of NW_010309988.1, from coordinate 23,882 downwards.
ACTGCTGTGTACAGCACAAAATGTGCTTGTTGCTGTCAACGGTCCCGATCAGTTTTCTCTTGTTTGTGGTAGCAGCAGCGTTTCATGTGTGCAAGGCTGTCAGAGAGGAATGAGCGCTGGGGACAGAAGCCTGTTACAAAGTGTCTCATACAGGGAGAACTTGAGACTTTGCCTCTTAGCCTAAATAGCCACTATTTAACCAGATTGCACATCTCCACCTTTCAGATGTTTGCTATGGACTCTGGTCCCCTTTCCTAAAACTGGATGTAGAGTAGGCATCTGAACTACCAAGCACTGTGGGTGTTCATAATCTGCTTCCCTGGTAAATCACTTGTACCCGGGAGCAAGAGGCGCTGCCCAGTGCCCTGGTTCACAGGCAGCTGCTGGTGCAGGCAACGGCTCAGCTGAAGCAGCGAGGTTTTGCTTTCTGCCTCTGCTCTGGCTGCTGTATTTCTGCCAGAGAGCCCTCTACGGAGGGAGGACTGTTTAAACCCATCATGATGGGCCATGCCAGGGGTTTGTGAGCATGCATGTGTATGCGTGCCTGCTGTTAGGAGTCCTTCATTCTGCATCCTTCTAGTTGCTTTCTCTTGCTGAAGATTTGCCCTGCTTTGGTGGCCCAGTGGATCAGGAGCGCTGAGCAGAGGAAGGTGAGTCTATATGTGAAGAGTTTGGTGTTTGGTTGGTGCTGGTTACTGCCCTGTTGGTGTTGAAGGAAACAACTGTGGAGTGGTGTGGGGGTGTGCTGGGAAGAGGGGATGCATTTCATCTTTATAATGCTATACCTTTTTTGATATAAGCCAAGATCTGGAGCAGGTATGTGCTGTAAACTTTCACTCTGTACCAGTTTCTGAGCATTAACTCCTACCTTGGGTGCTGTGGAGCCACCATCTGCCCCCGAGTGCCATTTGCAGTACATGAAATTTCTGCTGGTTCAGGCTGCAACATGTGGCTGTGTGATGGATGTGAAGGCACATAAGCAGGGTGCAGGATCTGCATGGAGGAGTGGCACTTGGTGTAGCTCTGCCTCCTTGGACAGGAGGCTGGAAGGACTGCAGCTATCTTTTGGTGTGAAGAATAGGAAGAAATGAGCTCTGGGCAGCTGCTGAGGCTGATCTTCTCTAGTAATCCTCATCTTCCTAGGAGTGTCTCTGAGTAGTGTGGTCTCCCCTCAAAGCAATCTTTGCTGGTCCCTTTCCTGCCCTTGTGCCACGTGGATCAGGAGTGGCTGGGGCTGTCTGTGAAGGCACATAGGTGAGGGATGGGGTTTGGGGAGAGCCTGGCTTCCAGGGCACCATCCTACAGTTCTGTGGACGGCAGAGCTCTGCATTTGTTTCCTTCTATTCTATTAGAGGTTTTCAGATACTTTTGCTATATTATTTTCTTCATTTTTCTTACAGTCCATTTTCTTTCCTTGGTCTGCCTCTTTCTCCATCACTTCCTTCTCATTCTATAGCATTATGCTTCACGTGAGAGCTGTTGTGGTAGAACTATGTGATACTTTTGTTTTGAGCTTTTCCCCATCCAAGAACCACAAAAGCTGCAGGGCTTTTTAATTACCCTGAGGAACAAAGTTTCTTCTGGTATTTTTTGTCATTCTTCCTTGAATACCTTTAAAATATTTTAAATATTGTAACTTTGACTGTGGGCTTGTTTTCACTGTGCTGATAACGTGGATTTGAAGTTGTATAGGTATATCTCAAAGGCTGTGCTCATATGAATTCACTGCTATTGATGGGCACTTACTACTGATAAAAACAGTGACACTGAGAGTTACATGTTGAAAAAGGACGTAGCACAAATAATTTAAATATTTTTCTTGTGTTTGAGTATATTTGTGGTGTCTGATTGAGCTGGTTAGCAAAATAAAGACAGATGGCAATGAATTCATTCCAACACGTTTTCATTATGGTACAGCTATTCCGACTTCTCACAGCATTTGTGCAAATTAATTTCTTGTTTAAACTTCCCTTGCTGCTACTCTCCACACCCTGTTCAGGAAATTCAGAGGTAGTGTGCTTATAATACATATGGAGAATGGATTTTTATATGCAAAATAAAAATGAAAATAACTGGAAAGAGAAGCTGCCTGTAATTATCCCATATACTCAGTCCTGTGGAAAGTAAGAATGTACCTCCTTCTACTTTAAAGTCCATACCAAAACTTAACAGGATTAGAACAGGGTTTATCATAGTTGAATTTTAGTCAGGTGCCCTTCAAAGTTTGAAGATGACACAGTGATTCACACTGTTGCCTTCATTAGGATGAGCGAGAACATGACTATCAATGCAAGCAATGAGCAGCAAGACCAGGCACCTGCCCTGGTCTGCCTGTGCATCCCCTGGTAGCTCATGCGCTGCCTGGACACTGACAGGGTGATGTGACCATCGTTCCTGTGTGCGTGAGTGCTCAGCAAACATGTTTTGATGAAAAGTTTTAACAGTTTGTAGGTCACGGCAGAAAAAGAAAAGGGGAGGAGGGAGAATGCCTTGCAAGGACTGTAACCACTCATAATTGTTGCTTTGTATGATGACTCAGGTGTTCTTGAAGCTCCTGCCCTAAATACATACAATCTTCAATGTTTTTGTCTTAATGCAAAAATTATACTATCTAATAAGCTCATGTGTTACTTTAAAGGAATACGTGACGTTTCAAGAATTAACACTAACCAGCTGGCATCTTGTCTCATTCCTTTGCCATGTTTCAGAGATGCCCACTGTCTTGGTACTTCCCATATGGAGAAGATACTAAAATCCATGTATATTGCTGGAAATGCTATACCCAATATCTATATGAAAAGGTGTGCAGAAAATACAATAACAAAGTAGTATTCACTGTAGTATAAATTGTTATTTTTTGAGATATCTGCACAGAATTTGAATAACTGCTCAGTTTGTTTTTTCTTCTATGTAAAGTATTGCTGCTCTTGTTTTTACTGATCTGAGGCAACATGTGTCTTGAATACAGGAGATTAAACTTATTTTCCTTTGCTGTTGAGCATCGTAACGGTGACTGCATTGTGGATATGCTATACCATTATCCCTCCCAGGCCACCTCTCTATACACCCCCAACACCCGTGATGGGTGCATGAAAGGGCAGAGTGAGGAGGGAATGGGTCTAGCTTAGCACTCCTCTGCTTCTCACCTTTCTCTACCTCCTGTGCTCCTGGAGGACGCTGTACTGTCTGCCGAGACCAACTGCCAGCCCCTGGGAAGGAAGAATGCCCACAGGGTGTAAGGTGTAGGAGGACTGTCTTACTCGGACTGCTGAAGATCAGTGATGGTGCCCTGTGCCCATGATGAAGTGTTGAGCTGTGAGTGAGGAGGTGTTAAAGGAAAAGGATATTAGTTTCCCTGCAGGTGCACTATCCGTCTGCACTAACAGCCTCCGGCAGCTCATGTAATCCTGGCAGTGATGGTTGGTTTTGCTGCTATCCTGTTAGTGCTTGTACCACCCCTGGTAGGGCTCTGGGTGCTGCCTGGGATTTCCGCAGCAGCTTCCCTGTAACTGGGTCTGGCCTGGTTTTTACACCTCCCACAGTTGCAGTCTGTCCCGAGCCAAAGCAGTTCTTAGAATTCTCTTAAACGAAGGTGGCTGTGGGATTGTGGTCAGAAAGCTCCAATCGAGGCGTCTGCAAAAACATGGTGCTTTCCTCTGTGATAAAGCACTAATTATTAATTCTGACCATCTTGGCTTTCAGCAGGGCTAATTTGCTCACAGCAGTGTTGGGTTAAAATAACTGTGTAGCGGTGTGTTGCATGCAGTGTACTAGCAAATGTGGAGTAAGACAGTGTAGACATGCCCAAAGAGTGGCATGGCCATGTCTAAGCAGCAGCATTGTCAACTAGGGCAGGGGTCCTGGTTGCAACCTTTCTGCCTAGCTCAGGCCAGTGCTTTTTCTACTCCCGAGGACTCTGTTTTCCTATGGTTTCTCACTCTGCACCACTCGATGCATGCATATATGTGCATTTTTTTTTCCTATTTAATGTAGTTTCTTTTTCTAGAAGAGCGATATTGTCACAAGAATTTGGAATTCAGGATACTAAAATTTTCTGACTCTGAATTAACACCATGTCCATCAATGGCAATGTTTTCTCCCTAGATATAATAGACCAAACAAAAAGAAAAGTGTAAATAGTGAGGTGAAGTACTGTGTGCTAAAAATGTAGAGCTGTTCTATGCCGGAGGTGGTGAAAGGACCAGAAGTACTTTGATAGAAGGAGACAGAGGTGGAAAATTGAGGGAGAAAAAAAAGCAAGGGCTTGTGCACGTGCATCCTTCTGTGGAGAAGGTGGGAGGGAATATATTGACATCTGTAGATAAAAGAAGCAGGCTGAGATTACAAAGAGCTAAGAGGAGAAACATGCTCAGGCTCCAGCAGGTATTTTGGGCAAGAGGAACAAAGTAATAGCAGTTCAGGGTGAGCCCAGCCCTGTACATGTGGGTCTCCTCAGTGCTGGTGTAGGAAAAGCCCCTTGAGACCTCCTTAGGGACGGGGACTGCCAGAAGCACCAACATCAATTCTCTCTCTTCCGCTAATCTGGAGGTCAACCTGGATGCTAGTTCCCCAGACAAAGACTCCAAGGAGGCTGAGAGGTAAAAGCCACTAATAAACCTCTAGAGGAATCTAAAGGAATGTCAGCCCTTGGAGAGGTGGTGGGTTTATCACCTCTAAACGTGATTTAGAGGGAAGAGCTGTGTTTGTGGGAATACAAAGGTCTTCTCTGGGGGTTTGCTGGCCTGAGGACTCTGAGGGCTGGTGTATGGCTGTGCGTATGGTCTGTCCTGAGGGCAGTTTGTTCAGCTGCCTGCCTGTGAGCAGCTCCTGCCCTGTTCATCCCTCCTCTCCGTGGGTAACATGAAGCTGCCAGTTCAGAGTGCGCCTCTCCCCAGTACTTTGTATTAGGAAAAGGCGGTTGTGTAAGAAATGGTGTGAGATGGCAGGCTGGTAACATGCTCCTTACCTCCCTGGGGTGACTGGGGGGCCAACACATATAACTCTGACAAACCTAAGGCCCTGACTTTTATTACAAGTCTAGCTTAGGGAAGAAGTTTTTCATTTTTATTCTTTTTTTATTTGCTACCAAAGCAGCATGCAATTAAAGAGAACGTGCTGTATTTTTGTATCCTCTGTATCTGTCACATTTTTTGGCGTTTACTGTAGTGCTGTAGCATGTTCAGCATGTGGTGTATTCTCATTCAGTCCTATCTCTTATGCATTTCCTACAGTGAAATGATATCATTCTCTCTTTTCTTTCTCCCTTTCCTTTTCTTTTTTGTGTTCCTCTCTTGCTTTCCATTCCAGATACTGATTCATAGGAACTTTTGAGAGAAGGCTTTCACAGAGGCATGAGTCCTGCATTTATTTAGCTCTTGTCACAGCCTGACTTGTTTGTAGGAAGAAATTGTGTTGCCAGATCCTAGCACTGACAGCACTAGAGAACATTTTCACAGGAGAGAAATAAGAGTATGTCTATGGCAAATAAAGACCTATATTAGACTTGTTCATATCTTGAATAGAAGAGCAGAGTAACATTTTGCCATGTGAAGATAACCAAATCACAGTGCTCAATGTAATAACACAAACTTGGGAGATTAGGCAGCTCCATTTCACTCTGTCACCATGATGCTGTTGCTACTTGACAGTTACCCCATTAAAGCTCACGTAGGGCTGCCAAAACGTGCTGTGCTCATGCTTCCCTTACTGCAGGTGGTTCTGACTCCTGTGTCTCTTTGCTAATTGTCATTTTTGTAAATGGATTAGAGAGTCCCGAGTCATTTAGATGTAACCTCTGAAATGTCATTGCTAATTTATCCTATTTCCCTCACAGATCAAAGAAGGGCCTGGCCAGGTGTTCTTTTAACTCACTTATTTGTAAGTTCACAGATCATGATATTTCTAGCTTCTGCTGAATACCCTCTTGTTTTAGGGCAGTTTAGTGTTAATGTAAATTGCCTGTGTCGGCGTTACCCTGCTTCATGTGGCTCTGTTTTGTTATTGTGAGTTAGTCCAGGAAATGTTCTCACAGGTTCATTCGGGGAGAAACTGGTGGCAGATGAGACTTGCTTAAAGTCACCGAATTTTGGTGGCAGGCTGGTCCTGCTAACACAAACCTCCTGGAGCCTGTCTTGGCAGGTCTCTGCTCCAACATGGATTGCTGCAGAATTAGTCTGCTTTGTCAGGAGCTCTCACCCCCAGATGGATAATACCTTCTTATACATGCCCATGTGTTCAGGGTATCAGTTCTGTAAAAAAATCTTAGCTGTGCTGCATGGTTTCCCTCACAAAGGTTATGTGGTTTAGGTAGGTAGACTGTGTTTGAGTGTTTACTTGGAACGTGTGAAAGATTTCAGAGAAGTATGACCTTGCTGTATGGCAGGATTTCTCAGTGAAAATGCTTTTATATTAAGCAGCAAAGAAAGACAAGAAGTTTGTCTGAGGGCCAAATGCATGATTCATATTATTAGGGTGAAGTTTGGCACTTCATTTCAATCTCCTGCCTGAGAGTGAGCTTATGCTTCTCCCTTGGAGCCACGATTTACTTTTTTCTAGTCTCTTCTTTCACCTGCTTGCCAAAGGTTCCTCATGCTTGCTGCCGAGCGCTGATGGAAGCGTATGGAGGAGAAGCCCCAGAGTTGTCACGTCGCCCTTGGGTGACTGTGGCCTTTGAGGCTGGTAAGAACTGGAGCCAAAACTTGTGCCTGAGGTTTACTTTTGGCTTCGTTTCTTCCCCCCCCATCTTTCTATTTTTGATTGTTCGAGGATGTCAGCTGGGGCAAGAGGGGAAATGGATGTTTAATTAGAAGTATGATTTCAGAATATTATGTATGATAAAGGTAAAGGGTGGAGGTCAAACAGTGAGTCCTGCTGAGCTGCTTATATAGAAGAGAGCCTGCAAAGGGATGTGAAAGAGAGCCTGGGTCTTCAGTCACTTTTGGAGAGATTAAATCTTTGTACCTCGAGGAAGGAGGGTGAATATTTTGTTTTTATTATTCAATTACTGGGGGCTGATCTAAGCTGCAAAACACTTGCCATCTCGGGTGTTTTCAATGACATTTCACATTTTAGTAGGTAGATGTTTCTGAGAAATCTTGTTCTTCGTATTGATACAGTTCTGAACTGGAACAGACAAAAGAGTGTTTTTGTGGAAGTGCTTATAAAAATACTGCTCTGTGTCTGGACTAGATCTATGTAACAGTTGCTAGGAGCCAAAAATGAGTGTGGCACTTCAGAATCTGACTTGATATGTGGGAACTAATTTTTATTTAGAAAAAAATAAGATCACATGAATGCATAGATATTTTGTTTGCTTTTTTTCCCCAGTTCTCCTTGCCAACTTGGGCTGAATTTAGAACAGTATAAGTCACTAAATTGCTACAAGAAACCCTGTTTTTTAATAGCTCTGACTTAGCAACCTAGAATTAAAGTTCATGTGTGTCAGATGGTATGTAAATTACTGAGGATAGAGTTGGTTGGTTTGTTGTTTTTTTTTTTTCTTCAGCAAATCTAAACTTAATTTTCAGGGCAAGCTGTTGCCCCCACTCGTGCATGTGTTATTTTTGCTGGCTGATGCTTGCCTGAGGTAGCAGAGCTCTCAGTGAGTTTGCTTTCCATGTGAAGGTAATCAGTTACCAAGCACTCTGCCCAAAAGCGTGTTCATCAACTGCTCTGAATTCTAAGACGGATATTACAGAATGAGCCAACTGTTTATTCCTTATCACAGGGTGTGGTATCAAACACTCACACTTTCCTTGTGCATGTCAGAATGTGTCACTTTTTTATTATGAATTATTTAATTACCCAATGGTTTGGTTTTGGGTTTTTTTTTTAATTGTAAGAGGCATTTAATTGTAAGAGGCTATATTTCAAATTCTTTTGTAGAAGAGATGTTGCTTGTTTGGAAGATCATAGTCTTTTTGGGGATTTGTAACGAGAGTCAGTGCATGGGGGAGGTCCCCATTTCCCCTTGATTTAGTGTGTTTTTCCTTCCTGCCATAATGTTCTATGTCTTCATACAGAGCATTATCTGTCCTGTGCAACTGTGTCTGAGGGAAGCTGTCTAATGAGGGAGCGTCCTTGTTTAGAGACAAGACTGGGCAAAGATTAGGATTGTTTCAGAGACTGATAGAAGGGGAGGAAGATGACACCTTGACATTCAGGCACTTGTGGTGTCTAAGTCAGGAAGCTGATCATCTGAAGTAACTCAGCTGTAGTAGTGAAGAAAGGCAGACACCTTCAGAGAGCAATTCAGAAACCCAAATTAGGTTCCTGCCTGCATTGCCCTCTGGAAAAGCATCTTCTCACTGATTGTTGTATGTATCCTCTTGCTTGTTTTGGATGTCACCACAAGCATTTTGGACCCTGAAGAGAAGGAATAGAGAAGAACATGTCTGGATGGAGATGAGAAAGAAAAGGAAATTAATGCCAATCACTTCTGACCTGGTGAATTTAGAGCAAAGCAGTGGAGACTGCATGGGAAGTGCTTGTGCATCAGCTATGAAACAGTCTAGAAGATTGGCTATGGCATATCCTCTGCCTAAGCTACTCACTCCCTATGATGTTGGTGAAAAACTGTCTTCTCTGTCCTGAGTGTAAACTTGGGAAAGATGTTGGAGCTAAGGAACCACTGAGGAGCATGCAGGTGAGGTATGCCATGCCGCCACTGCAAGAAAATGGGCAGTGACAGCAGAGCTAGCTCCCTTGTCTGTGGTTTCATAGCTTAATTAACTTGACAGAGATCAAACCCTGACCTGTTCCTTCAGGAACAGGGAGGACTGCAATTTAAACATTGCTGCCACCAGCAAAAATTATTTATGGGAAGATAATTTTCTAACCACGTACACTTGTTCCAGTCTCTTTGAATGGCAACATGCCCAATGGTAAATCAGCTGGAGCATGTCATGAGGGCATGAGTACCAAGCAGCAATGTGCTTAGAGAAGCCTGCTCACCCAGGAGGTGCCATCTCCATGGCAATCCATCCTTGGGACACAGGGACACACTTGTCTTTCCTTATGCTTCACTGTACCTCTGACTTGCCTGTGATGCTGCTCAAACGCCTCTGAGATGAAGATAAAAGTGCGAATGTCACAGAGCCTTGTGGTTGCCAAGAAGAAAATTCAGATGTTGCAGGCACAGGGGAAATTGTGAATGCAGGAAAGGATCAGGAAATCATTGGCTGACTTGCCTGGAGAATTAGGACACCAATAAAATAAGATGGTGACTGTCAGCAGCTGGCATTTCGCAGCAGTATCCATTGCAAAGGACATTTGCATGATGGAGCTGCCCCAGTGGCTGGGAGTTTCAACACTTTAATGATTGTACCTGGTAAAACCCATCGAATATGCATGGCAACACTAATGGGGGTGCCCAGCAGTTGAAAGGTGTTAAAGGCTTGAGTGTCATATTGTCTTTAATACATATTCTTGCAATGGTACCTCACTGAATTCAGTGGATAACTAAGTGATGTAGTTATGCTGTTACAGTGGGCAATAGATTTAAAAGTATGTTCCTTTGATGAGGAGAATAAATCTCATTATTCCTGTTGTACACAAAATCAGGGGCAGAACTGGAAATCTGTCAGTGTTTCTGGTGCCTTGTCCACCTGCTTTTGCTGCTCTGTAAGCACCTGAGGACGCTGAAGCAGAGCCAAACTGTTGGCGTGTGTGTGCTAGAATAGCAATGTCAAACTGTACAAAGAACTTCAACCCCTTTTAAAGAGTAAGAAATTGAACTTGCTGCAGACTTTGAGATTATTTAAGGAACTGAATTTTTCCTTTAAAAGTATTAACATAATTAGTATATTTATTTAAACAGTAAACAGAAAGCTAGAAAATGAAGCATCATCAAAATATTTAAAGTAAGTTTTTTCTTACTACTATGGAACACTTTGTAAAAGGGATTTTCCATGAGATGATAAATCTTTTTGTGTTATCCTGCTTTTGTTTTGCCTTCAATAATAGTTTCTAGCTGCTGACCTTTGTTGTTTAGCTCCACTACTCTCTGCCACGAGGGTTTGTATTAGTGAGTTTCTCAAATCTGGGGAGGTAAATATCAGAGTACCAGAGATGATTTCCAGGATCACAGCAGTGCTGTGATCAGGAAATCCCATCAGGATTACACCTGGTCTGTTTATCCCAGTCCACTGCAAGAGATAGTGCTGGGGCTGCATGTGTTGAAACAGTCTCAAACTATAACTTTTTGGCAATGGAAACCGTGTAGCTGGCAGTGTTGCGAGCGCAGTACAGTAAGTTCACATCCAAAACCCATCAGTATTCATTCTTTCTTCAGTACCAAACAAACCGAAGGCGCACAGCCTCATGTTACAGTACGAATAAGCGCTGTTAGTTGGCTCAAACTCTACAGGAGCTCCAGAACCTATATCACTGAAAAGGCATTTTGCAAGCTAAAGATTGTTAGAAACAGAAAACTTTTCCTTCTAACATATATACGGGGTTGAGGGATTATGTTGTACTTTTTCTAATCAAAGACAGAAATTGAATTTTCAAAGGTTTGAGATGGTCATGGTGAACCCTCGTCCACAATGAAGTATTTGGATACTTATGAGTAAGATGTTGAGCCTAGCTAGGGCACTACTGGTTAACTAATAAAGGGATTCACCACTGCTTTAGCATTTTAATGAGGCTTTTTGTGTATAAGAGCAGAGTAGACTGTTTTGCCCAAGTGGGATGTGGAAAAACTCTTGGTTTTTTATATTTTGTTTCCCTATATTGCTGAGTCTACAGAGAGCAAGAGGAAGTGCCCAAGATAAGGTTACAGGAGTGTGCTGCAGATGTAGTAATAGCTTTTTTAATTCTTGGTCCCACAAGCCTTTGGTTTTTGTCATGTTGGATGGTCTGGTGGTGTCTCCTGGTATGATGCCTCAATAAAATATAATAACTTGCTTCTATGTATTTCAGGCATGCTCAAATATTGTGGATTTGGATTGAAATCCTTTATAAAGCTTCTGTTTCCGCAGGGACTTACACTGGTGAGAACTGTATAAGCTCACAGCTTTTGTAACTCTAATCTTGTTAGTTAAAAGGTGGCATGCTGGTAGTTTCATTTCACAGTTGAATTTTTTTAATTATCTCTGAAGATGGATTTTAGCCTCTCAATTTTGGCCATCAGGTAGCATAACCTACAACATAGTACACAGAAAGAAACTTCAAATTTAATGTGCTTTAGGTCGTCTTTTCGCTCTGAAGCTACATTTATCAGCACAAGAAAGTTTTAACTTGACCTAAGGAAAAAAGAACAAATCAATAAATCCAATGAGGGTTTGCAATGTAGCACTGATATAAAATATGATTTATTAAGTCTGTAATAGCAAAAATCTGTTTTATACTGCTGCCTGTGGGGGAATGTAACAGCTGAATGGTTAAACACAACTTGGTTTAAATGGTTTGTGTTTTGGCTCCACCATAGGTAAAAGATGATGCTGGAATTGATATTGAATTGAAATATCCAAGCAATAACTTTTTAATGGATGTTTTTATAAACATACATCCATATGTATGTATGTATATATATTTAAATATGTGAGATCTGTTCTACTGCCTGTATGTATATGTATGTATACAAGTACATATCCAGTCTTATATGTATCACTGGACAATTCCTCAAGGGAAGACTGGTCTCCTGGATATTCAGGATTCCTCTCACTGTGTCTGAAGTACCCTTACCTTCAGCCAAACCCTTCCATTTGAAAGTTAGTCCTTAGCAGTAACTAAAAGAGTTTCAATTTGTCTAATTACTTTTGATCTCTAAGAACTAGGTCATCTTGCAACTATGGGATGTTTCTGCTCTCATTTGTGTTTTCCTTAAATAGGGAGAAATTTATGTTCCTTTTCCCCCACCAGAGTTTTATCTTGCCTCCTTGGCCAGGTTGGTCATTCTGGAAGAATTCCTTCTTGACCCTGAAATGGCAATCCTGGAAAGCCCTATAACATGAGCTCTTTCTGATTAGCAGCTGGATGAGGAAAGTCACCTGGTTTTGCAGGTCTGGAGGAAAAGGTGGTAAAAGTTACCTATAAGAAGCCATTAAACCTCCTTATGAAAGCTTCATTTGAGAAAAGAGCAACCTTCATGCAGAAGCTTGTGTTACAAAGGCAGATGCGAGGAAGAAAGAGATACTGCTCTGATTTTCTGAAGTTCTGAGTATGTCTGAAAGGCAGACAAGGAGCAGATATGCTGAGAAACAGGGAAACTCCAGACAAAGGTGCTCTTGTATTTTCACTTTAGTTCTTGAATGACTGTCCCACCTAGCACTATGAAATATAATGAATATGAAAAAGCTAAAAAGCGAAACAACACAAAAGGAAGTTTTAAGATGACACTAGCTGTTGGTCTGCAGGAAACAAAGCAAGAGCTGC
>NW_010309988.1:10843-11465 GCF_000700745.2 Antrostomus carolinensis | reverse complement strand
GAAAGAGTGGCATGCAATGGGACGTTTCAGCAAAATGGAACTAAATGTTACACGTAATTGAGAATTACTTTTTTTTCTGGGCTCAATAAATATGGTATGTCAGTGTTCTGGCTGGGAATGGTCTATCTCCAGGCGTCTTACATTCTCAGAAAGAACAGCAATAAGTATGTTTTTGGATGGAAAGTTGTGTAGGAATTTACTGCCACATGTCTGAATGCTGTGAACAAAGTTTTCAAATGGTTCAGTAAACGGTATTTCTTTGTCATGTGTTAATTTACAAGACCACACTTTCCACAGTGTGCTGTGTTCTGTTTAATGCCTGTATATTGTATACAATGTTTAGGGTTAAATGCAGACAGAGTTCATGTTGGAGTAAAAGAGGCATTCAGGGATTGTAAGAAGCTTCAGGAAAACATATTCCATGTGCTTTGCTGGCTGACCCTAAAATGCAGAATATCCAGTCATATGGCTTTTACATACCAGTCTGTCTGGTTTTGAACCCCAGGACTGAAACCCTTGCAGTTTGGTAAGCTGCTCCTGTGAATTTACCAGCACTGAGCAGGTACTCAATATCTAAGCAGCCAAAGGCTCTGCATGGGTGTTCCTGTGCAGCTTTACCTCC
>NW_010309988.1:0-10821 GCF_000700745.2 Antrostomus carolinensis | reverse complement strand
GTGCATTTATTTAAAGTCCCAACCAAGGGATCAAAATTCTTAGCTAGAACTGGATGAAGAGATGGTGTCATTAGTTTTATCCTTCAGGATATAAGGAAGGCAGGCTTATTCTAGATGCTGAAAAAATACTGCAGTCAGGTGAGATGGAGGGAAGGGGGAAAAGCAATATATTGTTCTTTGAAGCTTTCAAGCTTACTAGGTAACACAAGATGTCAACCTATTACACGTCTGGATGGGGGTTCACCTCTTCCTCTTAAAAACTTAGAGCTTCAGGTATAGTCATTCCAAAGGGGCCTAGTTTGCAAAGAAAGGCACTGAGCTTCTACACACTGCTGTTTGTGAGGCTCTGAAAGATTGCTAGGAGGAACTGTTGCAGAGTAACCGTATCTGGTCGATAAGGTGGCTGATCTCTGCAGCCATGAGATCTGCAATCTGTCACACCTAAGACATTAATCTGTTTGAGCATTTTTATTTTTTTTTTTCTTCTAACATGGGATTTGCAACAACTGCTTCATGTAAGAACTGAGAACAACTGTTAAATCTTTTCTGAGGTGCCTGGTAAATATAAACTGGGTTTATTTTACCTCCCCTGGTGACTGATCCTAGGAACCTCTCTACGGGCTGACCTTAAGCACCGAGTAGGATAAAAGACATACATATGAGAGTGCTGTACAGGGAGGTGGAATGTGTCATTCCAGAAAAGTTGGATCAGGGTGTGAGCTCTGGAAATGGCTGCCACCCACGGTTTGTTGCAGAAGCATCTAATCCTGGATTTTATGAATTTTTTGAAAACAGAGATCAAATGGGTTAGACTGAATGTGTATGTGAGAGAAGACTGTTGAACACACAGCAGGAGCAGGGCCGTATTTCCAGACTGTTGGTGGGGAGTTTTTTGTGGTGTTCTTGCCAATTTCTGTGCCACTGCTGAGTTTTAGGAATATCTTCAAAGAACAGCAGTGTGACTTTACAGAGATAAATGTTGCTTTTAGACTTCCTTGGAAGAAAAGCTAAATAAAAAAATCTGTAGTGAAAAAACAATTTGTTCTCTTCACTATTCTCCTGCCTGCTCTTTGTCATGTATCTTCTTTTTTTCTCCTCTTGATGTCCCACTTTGGTAATGTACTGCAGGGCTAGTTCCTGAGCAGCAAGTGAACTGGGTAGGCAGAAGCTTGATTTTCTGGATAGTTGTCACCTTGCACCTTACTGGCACTTGACAGCTTGGTCTCTCCAAACTCATGAAAGATGTGGCAGTTGCATTTTCTTATCTGTTTTTAGTGAAATGCTATTTTGCTTCTCTAACTAATTGTTGGTGTCATGTATGCTTAGGCCATGGGGCTGTGAACTGTCTTCTCTGTTTTACATTCTGCTAAGCTTGGTACAATGAATCAGTAAATACCATTTTCTCCTATTAGCTAAACGAGCTTTTGAGGAATTGTAATTCTACTGAGATTGATGGGAAAATAATGGGTTACATAAATAACACTGAGAAAAAGGTAATGATTTTAAAATGGCCAGTAATAAGGAGAAATAAGGTAAATATCAGCACTATGTAGTGGCTATCCTTTGGGATTATCTGAGTAAAAGAATAATTTAATAGAAATGAAATCTAAAATGCTCTGTAGAAAATCTGAGAAAGTCTGACTTTTTGGTGATTATCCTTGTAAATGATAAAATGACACTCTGCTATTCCTGATACCTGGTCTGATGATAGGGGTGGTTAGCTATTACCTTGGTGTATTTTCTGAATTGTGAGGGTTGTGACCCATGCAGTTATGGGGGTTTTTTTACTACCTTGTCCATTTCTGAGGAGAGAACATAAAATTCTTTTGCATATAGTTTTCATGAATCTACTGGTTTCTGGAATAGTTTCGGGGATCTGAACTTACACCTTGGTAACATTTTGATGCAGTTTTGTAATCTGTTAATTAGCATTCTGACCAAGTGAATGATTAACATTTCGTAAGTATTTTTGAGGCACTGTGAATTATCCTAGATTATTTTAAGATTTTTGTATGTGTTTGTTCCTGCCTGGGTTTGTCACTTAAAATATTTCATTATCTTGTCATTTAATCTTCAGAAAGATGTGCTCTGTTCTGTCAGTTATCTTGGAATGTTTCTGGCCTTATGTTTTAATTTATATATTGTTTATAGTTGCAAGATATTTTGCATCTTGGACTTCTTCAAGTTATCTCTGAAAATACATGGTTTCTCCCAGCTTCTGGAGTGTCATTTCAAAATGCACGGTGTGTAATAACTACTGCATATTGAACACTCTCATGCAGCGTGTGTTTCCCACTGGAGTAAGTCATAACTGGTTAAATGGCAAGCCCTGGAGAATTTCTCAATTATTTCTGAGAAGTTCTAAGCATCAGTAACATGTGCAGAATTAATGACTTATTTCTGCTCCTGAATATTTGAGAAACTACCCTCTTGTGACTTATAGGACCTTGCTCTGATAATTGGAATTGAAATGTATTCAATACAAAGTTATTGTTTTCAATCCTGAGTTTGCACTTTCATAAATTCTGTTTTTCTGTTATTTCTTTTCTGGTTCAGGGCAATTAAATGCAAAATCATATGTCTGAATTCCCCAGGAGGATGTCTGAACATCTGCTAGGGAGTCTGTGGGCATCAACGTGGCTAATGCTAGTTGGTCTCCTCTGGCTTCAGTACCCATGAAATGCTTCAGCAGCTTCAGCCTCATGAAAAGAGGATGTCTTATTTGCTTGTAGGATGATTTGAAGGGAGATCCAATAACTCATCATCTCTCTTTTACCAGTGCTGATATGTCCCTTGATGATCTAAAAGAGTGAACAAACAGTGCTGTATCAAAAGTGGCAGATTATAGTAAATTAGATGCCTCTCTAAATGCCAAGGAAAAAATTCAAAGGTATCTAGAGAAATTCCAAAGGCAGCCAAAAAACTACTTGGAGATACATTCCATGAAAGGACAAGCTAATGAATTTAGGGCTTGTAATCCAAGATAAATAAATCAGAACTGAGAGTGGTAAAGCTCTGGGAGATGTAGGGGTAATAAAGGGCTAACAAATAGGCATGACTGCATGACATGATGAGGCAGCAGAAATAACAACTGTAATAATGTGTCAGTGCTGAGCTCTGGAGGAAAGGAGCAGCAAAATGCTGCTTTGTGTGATAGCAAAAGTGGATCTGGAATAGCAGTTTCGTTTTGGGGAGCAACATTAGAACGGTGTTAAGGAAAGATGGAAGTTAGGAGGAGTTGTGATGACTCTAGGACAGAGGCATTTCTGGGGATGGTGGGTGTACAAGCAGATAACAGGAGAGCCAAGGGAAGGGCCCTAAACAGAGAAGAAAAATCAGAGTAGAGGAAGTACAAACTATATGGCAAAAAAATGAAACTGAAGTTGCTGACCACAAGGCACGTTAACTTTTGGAAATCCCTTCAGAAGGTGTGAGGGCAGGACTTCTGCTCCCTGCCTTGATGCTCAGCTCAGGAAAGCATGCTGCATGCTAATGCAGTCCATTTAGATTGCAATTTGGGAGAGATATTGACTGGATGCCCTCATGGGTCTCTTCAGTCCCAGCCAGTAGATTGCACAGAAGTCAAGGAAGGAACAAGTGTGAGTACTGTGGAAATGTGATATAATTTGCTGTTACCATAGATACCTGTGACTGTACATAAGTGTTAAAATAGTATGGCTTAGCTCTGTGTGAAAAGCCACTGTGGTTTGATTTCCTCTTTGTGCAAACAGCTTGGAATACTTGGAAATTACTACAATAACTCATTATCCATATAGGTTACCATTACAACCATCTCATGAAATTGAGAATTGTAATTGGAAGCAAAATTCCAGAAGAGACAGAGGGCATTTGTGTACTAAAATTAAAAATCAGATTTGCCAGACAAGTGCAAGCAGAAAATTGCTAAGGCAGACAGGCCTGCATTCTTGAAATTACCCATATTTTACCTCTCTGTGACAGACAAGTCCCTTCTTTCTCTGAGCCATTATTATCTTTTTGATGTGGACCTTTTTTGTAGATTATTTTGAAATTAGCTAATGAAGGATGGTAGACAAGAGATTATGATCTCTGTCAGGAAATGTGTGGTTTAGCCTCCAGTAGGTGGGAGGTGTGAAGGGAAGGTTTACAGCGGTGCTATGAATATGTTCAGGATATCTGTAGCCTGATTTTTTTATTACTGGAACTAGTAGAATAGGAATTGTTTTGATTGCAGTCATTTCTATGGGAGTTACAGAAAGCACTACAGGTTTAAGAAAAGGAAATTAAAATAATAGTTTACTATGGTGAATAGAAGGCAGGGGGAAGAGGTGGGAGGCAGGAACAGGTGAAATAAACAACACTTAATGTGGAAGAGAAGCACATTTTCCCAGAGTGGTGGACCTGAGGGACTTCCATAAGCAAGTCACACTTCTGGCTTGTCATCACAGCCTAGAAAAAACAAAAAATTGTAGGAATTTAGGAGAGGATACAGCTTTCTGCATTTATGAATTTGGTCCCTGATAGTGCGGGGAAACAGATCTCACCTTTCATACATGATCAATTTCCATTGTATGTTGTATTTTTTGCTCCAGCTACTATTTTTGTAAGACTGTTCCTGCTGTGATGGCTAGAAGTATTCTTCTGGTTTTATTGGTCACTAGTAGACACTCTGGCTACTCTTTGCTCTCTGGTACCTCATGGCAGTTACTTTCAAAAGGACATATATGACCTATGAGGCTTCCCTTACTTAAAGTGTTCTTGGGATTTTTGCATTAGGTGGCTGTGCTACTGACACTGACCAAAGGTGTAAGATCCAGGCATTGATTTCCCTTTACGCTCTCTTAAGATTTTCAGAGGATGCTGAACAGCTTTGGAGAGATAATATTACAAACAATGAAATTTTTCTTCCCAACCTGAAGAAAAAATTAATTGTAGAAAGTAAAAAAAAAAAAAAAAAGTAAATAAAAAGAATTGTGAACAGTGTTGGATGGTCTTAAGGCAGCGTGCTGCCCATAAGCCCATGGGAACAATTCTCTACTTGTAGTTTCTAGTATTTGTGGTTTGCGGGTCTCTCTGTGAACACTTTGGTGCCAAGCACGCTGCTGTGAACCTTCATGAAAACATCTAGTTTACTGTTATATCCAAAATGCATATGTTAGTTAAAAAAAACAAAAACCAAACAAGCAACCAAAAAACAAAGCCACCCCAAACCCCAACAACAACTATATGGAAGAATTATTCCTCTCTTTTCATAAAACCCAATCTGTTTAAAAATACTTCTCTCTAGGGCAGAGAAGATGCCAGTCTTCAGGACAGGAAAATTATTTTTTGTTATCACAGAATCACAGAATGTTGGGGATTGGAAGGGACCTCGAAAGATCATCTAGTCCAATCCCCCTGCCAGAGCAGGAACCTAAACAATTTTACACAGGAAGGCGTCCAGGCGGGTCTTGAATGTCTCCAGAGAAGGAGACTCCACAACCTATCATTCAATCCCGTATGTTGAGCTCTGTAAATTTATTGTCTTGGTGTGAAACACTGAGCTTGCTTTGTATCTTAAGAGAGTAAGCTATAAATTTTAGTGTTTCAAAGTCAGACACTTCAGAACTGTCTTCAAGGTTATGTAGGTTTTTTTCCTTCAGTAATCTAAATTATTAATTTGTCAGTTGTGGTTTGTGGCTGGAGGTCCAACCCTTTTGGGAAGGTAATGTGTGTTGTACTTGGCTGCAGGCTGTTCAGTTGTTTGCTCTCAGGGTGAGTATTTCTGATAGTGGTTGTAAAATGTTTGGGGATGAGATGGCATAGTGTTGCCTTTTTTCCTACAGACCAACTTCTGAGGGAGGGATAGATATTGTGAAAATGGGCTCTAGGATTGCAGGTGCATTTTAACCCTTTGCAGACTTCAACCCTTTGATACTGTATGAGCAGAAGCAACGTGCTGGACAGAAGGTCACTGCGAAGTCAGGGCATGATCAGTTCTGGCAGGTTTTGTACAGAGATCTTGGGCCAGATGTTAACTTGGATTATTCCCAAACTTACGCTGTCCTGCACTGCAACAGGGATCACTGGTGGCATCCTGGCAAAACCTAAACTGATTTCAGAAAGCACAGCTTTGCTAGGCTTGTGTATGCCACTTGTGTTCAGAGCTTTTTCATACTGGGGACAGGCAGATTTCAGAGGCAAAAGGAGCCTGTGAACCTCTCTGCAGCCTGTGACAGAAACCCTGATGAAACTTGAACTGAATGCTGTGCTGTTGAGTCACTGAGTAAAGTTCACCAAGAATTGTCCTTTCCCCCAGATGACTCGGAGACTGGCTCAGGATGTGAGCAAATGTCTTGTAGAGATGATGGAGTAATTGGAATCAGCAGTGTATTGCTGGTGGGCTCAGTACCTGTCAACTGAGGCTGATGCCCAGGGTGATGTGGTCTAATGTCTGAGCCTTTGCCCTGCCTGTGGGTTGTGCTTGGGAGAGCTGAACTCACCTGAATAACAGGGCCACACCTCTCTGACTGGTGATGTTTCTGAGATAGAGGTCAATTTAAAATATCTAAAACCATTGATAGGCAAGAGGCATTACTTTCCACAATGGACTTTGGTGGCATTATGCTGAACACGTTGAATGTGTGGCATAGAAGAGATTAGAAGGAGCAAGATTTGGGGAGATGGTGACACAGCAGCCTCCTGGGCCAGAGAGACAAACAGCATGAAAATTCCTATAGAAACTTCTGAGGTGACTGCAAACATGAAGGAAAGCCAGGATTTCATCAAGGTATTTTGTACGGAAGTCAATCTTTTAAATAAAAGAGAAGGGAATCATCCAGCTCTCTTAAGACTGTGACCAAGAATTTACTTAGAGTTGTGGACATGAAGTCTTGAATCCCCATGTTATCCTACTTAAAAACACAAATGAATAAAAAGAATGAATGTGTGGAAAGAGCGAAAGCAACGTGGCCTGAGATTTAGTCACTTGGGGTCGCACATGTTCAGGGACTGTCTCATAAAGTTCCTGTTAATACTTTTGCTGCTGCCAGGGCAGCCTGGAGCCTTCGATTTTACCAGATCGGGGTGGGCAAGGAGGAAGGCTGTCTGATTTAGATGCTGAAAACCATTTTTTAAATCTAAAACTGTGCTTTTCTGTACTGCTTGTAATCATGGTAGCTTGTCCTCTTGTTTGAGTATGCTTTTGAGGCAAGCTAGCTCTTTCCTTTTCATAGCCATAGCAACGAGCCATTGCTGTGGGTTTTCAAACTCTGCAGTAATCTCTTTAGGTCGAGAAGAGAGACCTAAACTTGCCCTGGAAATGACCTTTCTGTCAATCAGACCATTGGGTGGTACCTCTGATAATACATCTCTTTGCTTGCCTTAGGTCATTGCTTTTTATTTCTTTTATGTCCTCAGAGGCTGTGGCTAATAAGTGGTAACCGTATATTATTATTCTGCCTTTCAAGGTACATACTTTGAAAACTCTGCTATAATTTTAGCGTATGGACCAAAATCTTCTTCTTCCAAGCTGTGAAAGAGATTGATCTTCTCTTTATGCATTTTAAGATATTGGGATATTTTTTTTTCCAGGCATTTCTAGGGAAAAAGGGGGTGAGCCATTGTTTGGGCCACCCTTGCAAATGGTTGCATATGATTAAGCTGTTCCTTTGGCCAGTGTGCTGAGGGTGGCAGAGAACCTTGGAAGACTAGCATGGACATTTCACCTCCTCTGTCCCCAAAGGGATGCTTCCACTGTTGTTTCTTACACAGTCTCTGTCCTGCTGTAAGTCACCTTAGTGCTGTGAAGCACATAGGGCTGTTTTAGCAGCAGTAGATCAGTGCTTATGAGCATACCTGGAGCTTCAGTCTGAACTGGCTAAGCACAGGGCAGGTACCAAATTCCTCCTGTCATTTATTTCACTCACCTGATTCCTGGAGAAGGTATAATTAGATATAGTAAATTCACTCTGTTCCCATTAAAATAAATGTTTCCCAAAAACTGGATTTATTACAGGACAAGACTTTGCTTCTCAGAGCAAGATTTCTATAATCTGACTCTTTGCAGGTTACAAGCAGTGCATATTCCCTGGCATTTCCATTATTTTTGGTTTCTTCTCGGTCCCCAGGTTTCTCACCTGGGCTTCCCCTTCAGAAGTTTAGACGCATACTGGGCTTCTGTCTTTAGTGATCTCCTGGTGTACGATACAGTTCAGACTCCCACTTTCTTCTTTGGAAAGGCAAGCCTGGTTTGCTTTCTTCTGAAAGGCTCCTTGAAGTTTTGGTCAGGAGTAAATAAATCCTAGTGACTCTAGCACAGAGCGTGCATAGGAGAAAGGAGTCTGTGGCCTAGTGGCTCCAAGCCCAGGAACCTATTGGAATAATAAATCTAATTTATGTATGTGTATAATAAATGCTGGAATGTACACTCATACTGTTTATTTAGAAGTTTGCCACACAATTTTAGGCTTTTCAAAAGTTATTGTTAGAATTTCTGATGTCTTGTAAAAGTAACTCTTGAGAAAGAATGGTTGTTTGCTTTATTATGTTAATTTAATACCTACGCTAAATTAAAGACCACTGAAGAACAAAACAAAATCCATTAGTAATTAAACTGCAAAGTACAGTCTATGTAAAACTATCACCATTTTGACAAGCTGAAGGGAAACTTATTTAAAGCCATCTTCATGGATGAATTTTTATTAGCTTCCAGCTCATGTGAAATGTTGAAAGTCGCTTTCTCCTCCTTCCCTTGGTTTGGTGTAAAATCTTCTTTAGCAAAGGCCTTGGGATATGTGTGACTCTGTTCTTGATGACATTTTAGATGACAGTTTTGTAATTAATTTCCCCAGGTTTATGTGAGTTCTTCAACCATTTCATTTTTGCATCTCACTTAACACCATTTGATTTCCTCTTTTCTGTTTCTCAATTCCACTGGGAAATAGCCAATATACTAAGGAATTTGCAAAAATTAAGGTGAAAAAGATAAATTGAAACACAAGTCAGTGAAGCAACAATTCGGTCATCTGCATTCTGGGCAATACGTGAAGGCTGCAGTCCCTCAACCACCATAAATCCATGAGCCCCACTGGGTTGCATTGCTTTGTCTTGCATGCTGCTGAGGCCCAGGTAGAATAATTATCCTTTGCTTATTCACTAGCAGGATGTTCAGTTCAGGAGGTAAATTTTCTTCTAGGCTCTCTGAGAAAAATTCCTTCATAGCTCTGAATCAACCTTGATTTAGAGATGCTGAAAGGTGGCCTATTCCTCACTGTAGCCCACTGATGATGCTGAAGGTGATGAGCCCCCTCTGTTCAATGCATAACTGAGTTCACTGTGGTGTCTGGGTGGTGACTCATTGCTGCAGTGAAGGAAAGAGCATTTCCATTTAGTCGTCTCTTGAAATTATAAATCACGTGCTTCTGTTGAAGGAAAGATGTGTCCAGAGAGATGCAGGACTGGTGTCAGAACACTCTTCTTGCCGGGCTTCCTATACTTTATGTGGTCATGATTTTCAAGAAAATGACCCGCTAGTCCCACTTGGAACTTAGAGAAGTGTAGAAAAGAATGAGGAGAGATTTAAGAACTATCTAGCCTGCAAAGCAGCTACCTTTAATTTACCTGCTGCTGCTGCAGGCTTCAGAACTGTCTGCTAGGTTTAAGAGCTTATAATTTATTTCAGCTGGAAGGTAAGTAATTATATTTCTTGATGTGCCACCTTTTACTTTGACTTGTTCTAAGAGACTGAATTGGCAGATTAAGGGCCTTTTCTTTAATTTATGTTCATCAGCAAGTCTTTCATCAGTTTCTCTATCATTTTCTCTCCTGCACTGCTAACTCTGAGCATGCATTGTACCCTTTGGTGAGCAATAAGGGAGCCAAAATTGCTGCAGTGTGAGCAGTGCTAGGTCCCTGAGAGGCTCCAGAGCAGTTCTGCAAAAATCTGTCCTCTCCTAAACCCAGCGTGTCTGCTCGGAGAGCAGCTGGCTAAAGACTTGAGTTGCCTCAGAGGACAGTCCCATTTCCACTGCAATTTTAGTGCCCTTTTCTGAAGGTGGCAAAACATGCACCATGTTTTAAGTACAAGTTTAAGAGTGAGAACATGATTAGAAAGAGAAGATAAGTTAGTGCCACCTAATGACAGATAACCATGAACAGTAGTATGTTCAGTTTGCTTATTTTTCCAGTCCTTGTTTCTGTTATGTCCCTAACACATTTACAGATGTGGTTTTGCTGTACATGTATGGGTGATGGGATCTGGGTGTATTTTTAGACTACCAAATATAATCTTAGAAATGCTCAAGTGCATTACTCAATTCCAGAATGATGGTGTGATGAAAGCCAGGTGGCCATGCATAATTTTCTTGTTAAAAAAAAAAAAAAAATTCCATAAATACTTGTAGCAGCTTCACAAAACTCACTTGTTGAAGTCTTAGATAAGAAGGGATCTTCCTGAGTGTGCAAACTCCTGCCATCATTTTGTTTTACATGTATTTTTTTTATGCAGATGGAGATGACTCGAAAGAGCTACCAGTGATGTTAAGTCGCTGTCTTCTCTTTTCCCCTGTTCTGAGGCAGGATAAAAAGCATATATAATCTTCCTTTACTAGAAATCATCGAACTGGGTTTTAACCTGGGAAGCAAATAAAGTTGTTTGTCTTGCTCATGTACTGAAGCTGTATTTAACAAGTTTACAGCTTGGAACACCTTTTCATTTTTGCCTAAAATTACTTAACTTCATTCAGTTGAGGAATATATGTCTGTCTTTGGGAACAGCTATGGCAACTGAACATTTGGGACTAGTGTGGAGGCTGAAGAGGGAGAGAATTCTGAATAAATAGAGCCCTGTAATATATATATATA